>NC_088876.1:23494555-23592190 GCF_032884065.1 Artemia franciscana | reverse complement strand
AAATACTGTATAATTGTAACATAATATTATGGTTAATTATACAATGTCATTAATGTACAATTATTGAATGTAAATATACTAGCTCAACAAATTCTGCTACAATTGTACTTAGGTTTCAGTTTAGACAGTTCAAAACTCTACAAAAGTGAGTTTAATTTGCCATTTAATCCAGAAATGATCATCAAATTTTGGTCACTGTTCAAATGAAGTTTGTCTTTTTTTTTTTTTTTTTTTTTTTTTTACTTTTCAGCACTGTGAATTTGAGCAAAATTTTAAAGTCACTCATACTTGCAATTAGACACAAAAATTGAACATTATGCCCATTTTTTAAGGGGGTTCGATACCTTAAAATCCTTTTACGAGCCTCAGCGTCGGCTGACCATCTCAAAAGACGAAGAGTTCATATACAAATTATCTCAGGGCTAGCCACCATCGAGAGCTGTATAGATTTGATTATAAAATTTCATTGAAAAGACAATGAAATTTTACAGCTCTTGCATCGGCAAGGTTTTCAATCAAAGCGTATAGCATCGAAGGTCACACAAACTAAAAAGTTCATAATAGACGAGATAGGGTGATCATTTAAGATACCAAATCCGCTTCAATATCCATATTTGTAGTATCTAAGGCTTCTTTGTTGAATGATTTTGCTTTAGTTGGCTCCATGCATGTATCACTCGGATCGATCTTATAACCCCACCCCCTCCTCCTGGCTATTGGCATGTAAGCATTGAAAATATGAGGAAAGATTATTGACCGCAAAGCCGTTAGAGCCTGGGTTCCTTTGAAAACATTATTTTTACCAAGGTCTGAAAAGGTAATATTTACTTACCTTTAATGTAAATTGTTTGGCAAACCGTTAGATATTGAAAAACTTTATATTTTTTCATGTGCGTCTTCCACTTTTCTTCGGCTAGATGGTGATATTCATAGGTCTCTTAGATTTACGTCTTCTTTTACATCTGATCGGTAAAATTATCATCTCCGTAGTTCTCAAAATATCCAAATTCCGCATACACCAGCAATACAGTCTGATTTTAATCCTTTTGTTGCTTGTCATTTGACATTGAACAACCTTCCCGTTTCGGCTTGAGAATGCTACTCGTCTGGCACCTTCAAAAGACTTGTAAAGAATTTTTTTTTCATACGATTATTTTTTCTTGGCGTATATAGTGCTATCCGTTTTTTTTTTTCGTTTTTTTTGTTATTTTTATGGATGTTGTGATTCATTGCAGTTCAATAAAGCTTATTTAACGAACTCTCTTCCTGGTTTTTTTCTTTGTATATATTGTTTTCTTCTCAATTTTTATGATGCAAATTCCTTACATGTTTAGTAGTTAAATATTTAATGTTATGAGATCTGTTTCATAATCCCCTCCTACATGCCATGGAGCTTTTTTTGTGGGGATTTGTAGATTGTTGTGTAATTATTGTATTTTTATAGTTTAATCATCAAAATGGTCGAAACATAGTGTTTTATAGCCAAGCAGTGGAAATCTTAAATTGAAATAGATGTATGGGAAGGGTTAAATGTCCACTTGTGTCTTTTTTTTCTTCTTTTTTTTTTTTTGTTAAAACCGGATTTGAACACCCACCCTGAGTTTTTTTTCTGACTCTTGAAACATAATGAAAATGGATGTAAACAATTTTTTAGCGCGCTTTTTTAAAGTTTAAAAATTTACCAAGTAAGATTTTTAGTTTCTAATATTTGTATGCAAAGATTAAGAACAAAAATCTGAACGTTCCATGTTCAGAGTAAATTATATAATTATTGAAGCGAAAAAATAAGAACCATTATTATACTAAACTTGGATACCAGGACATGCATAAAGATTGTATTCCGTTTCATTTTCATTCCTCTTTCCAACGCAATCTCGTTCCAACATTGTTCTTTCCATGCTGACATTTTCAATTTGTAAGTCGCTCAAACACGATGTTGCTCTTACACTCACTATTTAAAACAGAAATTGTTCTTTACCTGAAGTATTTATTAAACATTCATATCTTCACTTTGTCTAAAGCTTTTTTTTAATTGTTTGGTTTCAATTGGCGTTATAAATTACTTTGGTGTTATTATTATTTGCGTATATTTTAGACTATATATAGGATATGATCTAAAAAATTTTGTCGGCTTTTTTTCCCAAGGCATTAGCAAATGTTTCCTGAGATTTCTTTCTAAAGCTACCCATCTATGGCTTCGCTCTAGAAGGGAATATTATCATCTCAATTATATCAGTTTCTTTTATTTTGGTTCAGTTCAATCTTGTCATCTTTGGTTTTTGTAAATTATTATTCATTTGTATATTGTCTAGATTTAATTACCAATAATGGTAATTTCAATATATTTTATTATTTGTGTTCCCAAACCAGACTAGATAATATAGAAATTTGGTAAATTTTTTATATTACAAGTGTGGACTAAGCTAAAATTCTAACACCTTTTGCTTGTCATGGGGAAGTAATAGGAGTAATAGTAGTCACTTACGGACTTATGCTTAGTTCAACATCAACCTCAAAATAGCCTGAAATACTCAACTTAATACCCTAAATGGTTCTACCCTAAATAGGGGATACCCTAAATGGGATATTGCTTACACGTCTTTTTGCCAACCTTTATGCACATAGTGTGTTTTTATTTAGTTAAAATCCCCTCAAAATTTCTTGAAATTTTCACCCCTATACCCTTAGCCTTATTATTAGTAATAGCTGTAGCAGTAGAGGTAGTAGCATACATATAGTGTCTTCAAGGTGGTTCAACATCCCCCACAACATGCCCTGTAAGTTTTAACTTTATACTCTAAGCCGCTCCTAAGATATTGCTGACAAACTCTTTTAAAAACTTGCTTGTAAATAGTTTGCCTTCTGCTATTGATTTAGTCTAACTTCCGCCTCTATATCCCCCAAAATTTATACTTTAAATATTCTCAGCCTTAATTGTAGTGTAGCAGTAGTGTTAGTCGTAATAGTAGTTATAGCTGTTGTAATCGTAGTGTACAAATTTTGTCTTTTGGCCAGTTGGCCCCCCCCCCTCATCGTGTCCTGAAATTTTCAGCTTAATACCCTAAGTTGTTCCTGAGTTACAACCTTATGACAACCTGTCTGCACATGACGGGTTTTGATTTAACTCAACACTCGCCTTAACATTCCTGTAAAGGTTCACTTAAATACCCTTAGTCTTTTAGGAGATCAACGATGAAACATGTCCTCTTTCGCAATAACAAATACTGTATGTAAATAATGGACAAACTGCATAACTTACCCTAGGAGTTGGGGGGGGGGGGGTCATGCCATCAACTTATTAGACTTTTCAAAAGTGCAAAACCAAATTGTTGTCTTAAGATTTTGATTGGATATCTTAAGGGGGAAAGGGGCGTTGGTTGCACTGCAATCACTTCACTGTTAAATAGGGCACTAGGACTTCCAGTTTCCAATCGAATGAGCCTCTTCCGAAGTGTTTACGACGACTTATTCCAAACAAACTGCCTTGGTGAAAGAAAAAAAAAGGTAGCACGTAGAGCTCACCTTGCTCTTTACTTTGGCAACGCTATTGTGCTCTCTATGTCTGGTGTTTTAGCCAATCAGAATTTTTGAGCCGCTCTGAAAATTCTAGGGAAAATGCTGACCCAAATTATAGCTTGCTACATCGTACTACTTGTTAAATCTCAGTGTGAATGGCTTTAAAAGACTAGCGACCAAACGATGTCATTGTATGAATTTTAGCTTCTATATTTTATCGAAAGGAAAAGTCTTAGTCCTCTTAGACATTTTCTTGAGTATTTCCTAGAAAATTTTTTTAGAGCATATCTAGAGTATGTTGTAGAGAAACTATCTAGAATTCAATTATATATCCTTGGAATAGAACGCCTTATATTCATTTTCAATGAAACTGGAAGCCGGAAAGACGAACTTTTCAACTACGACCTAAAACAGAAGCAAACCCGAATATTCTTGCATGTCAACATCTTCTTTTTTTATCTGGCAATGAGAAATATTCCTGCCGAAGCGAAATTCTCCTCCGTCTTAAAACTTAGAATTACATGAGAGGACATTGAGTCAAAAATTGAAGCACTGATTTGTTCATTTCTTTCCTAATGCTTCTCAATCTTTGTAGATTAGCTACAATGCTGAGACAGCTTGCACAGTACCATGCCAAAGATGCCAATCATTTGTTCATGGTAAGGATTGCCCAAGGTTTAGTTCATATGGGAAAAGGAACCCTGACCCTCTCACCTTATCACAGTGATAGACAGTTGATGAGACCTGTGGCTGTTGCTGGCTTATTGGGTCTTCTTGTAGCTTGTATTGACGTCAAGCAAAGTAAGTCTTTTTTTCCTCTTCTAATTTTTCCAAGGGCTGATTGTCTAATGCTTTATAAAAGGTCTATGAACGCTTTATGAATGCGTTCATTAAGGTTTGTGAGGTTTATGAATGCTTTATGAACTTTTATGCTCAGATATGAGTTTCTTTAAAGAAGAGAATATTCAGGGTTAGCCATCCTAAATCACCTCTTAACATTAAAATTCTTATTGGGAAAGGGATAAACATGCACAGCTTTGTGTTGTGATGATCTAGGTCATCACAACACTAGGTCATAACCAATGTCATAACTAGTCAGTATGACTAGGTCATAAACCAATGACCTAGTCAGTACTGAAATGAGTTGGTTGTTTGGATATGTTTTTATGGACACACAAATTTGATTGTCTAATGAAAAATATTCATATGTATTAATTTAAGCGCTTTGACGTGTAACTTAAGAGAAAACAAAAAAGGGGCTAGTATTTGAGTGGCTCAGATATAAATTAAAGTTAGTTTAATGGTTTTACCGGTCTTTGGCATAGTTATTTGATAATGTTGATTCAAATATGTTCTTTTATTTTCTTCCTATAAATTCAATGTATTGCCATTTATAATAATTTTCAGCTTATTTATCCGCAATTGTTTCGAATTGGTCTCTGTAAGTTGAAAAAAAAAAAACCTTTTTATTTTTTGCAGGAATTCAGTGTTGATATTGTGTATTGAAAGCTGATTGATATTGTATAAAAGTATGCATTGTATAAAAAAACTGATATTTATAAGTTCTATACTTTCAACATGTCATTTGAAAAATAAATAAATAAAAATCACAAATTTAGTTTGAGGCTGAATCGTAACAGTCGAATGATAGCGAAATTTTTATCTTCGGGTTAAAATATTAAAACCTTAAGACTAAGTAGAAATAACATTACCTTGAACTTGAACAGGGAATAAAATTAAGCATTTATTTAGATTTTAGTCTAACATAAATTTGAAACAAGTGCCTAGTCTTCCTGCTTGAATGGAGCTTTCCATCTGGATGTAGAAAAATTGCTTTAAGACACCAAAGCTAGGTGAGACAACTTTATATAATCCTCTGTAACATTGACTATAGAACTTCTTGTTAGATCACGCACTGTAGGCTCTGGCTCAAGGGTAAGTGAAAACCATTCTTTTTAGACCCAGGCAAGAATTATTCGCTGCTTTCCGGAATATAGTGTCATATTCATTAATCCAGCCTCAGGTCGACTCTTTGCGTAAAATCGCAGACTTCACCTTGATACTACTGTCAGAATAAGCAGAAATTGCCAGTGTATTGAGAAAAAACTAACTATTGCTCCTGTAAGATCCATGACTCGCAGACGTCGTCAATCGATACAGCAGGTATAATTACCGAAAATGGCGCACTAACTGTGAACGTTTCAAGTAGAGAAAGTGTTTGGACTGTGGAAGGCAGATACTAAATATAGCGTATTCAACTAAGATAAAAACTAAGTATATATTTCAGACTGTATAATACAATTTCGAAACCAAAAGTAATTTTGAAAATAAAATTTGCGTTTCACTTTTCTTTTATTTAAAATTCAAACAGTCTACACCAATTGCTATTGGGCCAAAATCTTTTAATTTCTGCACATTCCAAAAAGATACTAACGGTCAATGTTAAAAGTGCTAAAAAGGAGCTTGTTTTGTTGATATACTTTAACTACCCTTCCTCTAAAAATATAAGTGTTTTCTAGTTTTATTTTTGAACAGCTGATATCATTTTTAGGGAATTTCTAATAAATGTTTAGTAATTTAGTATTTATTTACATAAGAACAAGTGTTCAAGAACAATTATCACATTTATAATACTAGTTGTGATATTCCTTCAAAAATTGGGAATATCGAAGCAGCAACTTACCTCACGTGATTTTTTGTTTTAAGTTTATGTCCAGCTTAAAGTGGTCGGAAAAGACATCCGTGTCTAGGCGTGTAGTTCCCTGGCCGACCGGCTCTGCTAGTGCATTGACGCCTTCTTTTGGGAAGAGCGTCGGGGTAGGTAAGTGCATCTATATCATACTGATGCTTGTATTATTTTAGCTATTCTTGGTAAATCACATTACCTTTTCTACTCTGTGGCAGCGGCCATCCAGCCTAGAATGCTTGTTACCTTTGATGAAGAACTGAAAGCGTTACCTGTTTCTGTTCGTGTCGGAACGGTATGTATCCTTTTCTCCCGACTTTTCCTGAACTGGAGAGTATAATAGTTAGGACTTTGATGTTACTTTTACTTGGGAAAAAGATATCTTTTCTTAGTACCACTCCTTCTAATTTACTATCACTGGAAATGCAGGTTGTTATTAATAGATGACTCGTTGAGCTGTTTTTACGGGACTTTGTATTAATCAAGTGACCTATAGCGACCGCAAATTCTGTCAGTCTGTCTTTCCCGGTTTTGCTACTTCAGGCACTTCCAGGTAAGTTAGGACGGTGAAATTTGGCAGGCGTATCAGGGACCGGATCAGATTAAATTAGAAATAATCGTTATCCCGATTTGACCATCTGGGGGGGGGGGGCGGTTAATTCGGAAAAAATTGGAAAATGAAGTGTTTTTAACTTATGAATGGTTGATGGGAACTTAATAAAATTTGATATTTGGAAGGATATCGTGTGTCAGAGCTCTTATTTTAAATCCCGACCAGATCCGGTGACATTGGGGGGAGTTGGAGGGGGGGACCTAAAATCTTGGAAAACACTTAGAGTGGAGGGATCGGGATGAAACTTGGTGGGGAAAACAATCACAAGTCCTAGATACGTGATTGACGTAACTGGAACGGATCTGCTCTGTTTGGGGGAGTTGGGGGAGGGGGAGGGTTAATTCTGGAAAATTGGAAAACATGAAGTATTTTTAACTTACGAAGGAGTGATCGAATCTTAATGAAATTTGATATTTGAAAGATATCGTGTCTCAGAGCTCTTATTTTACATCCCGAGGGGATCCGGTGACATTGGGGGAGTTGGATGGGGGAACCTAAAATCTTGGAAAACGTTTAGAGTGGAGGGATCGGAATGAAACTTGGTGGTAGAAATAATCGTAAGTCCTAGATACGTGATTATATAACTGGAACGGATCTGCTCTCTTCGGGGAAGTTGGGGGGAGGAGGGTTAATTCTGAAAAAATAAAAAAAGAGGTATTTTTAACTTATGAAGGAGTGATCGCATCTTATTGAAATTTGATGTTTGGAAGGATAGTATATCTCAAAGTTCTTATTTTAAATCCCGACCAGATCCGATGAAGAGTAAGTTGGGAGTGGGAGGCGAAATCTAAAATCTTGGAAAATGCTTAGAGTATAGGGATCGGGATGAAACTTGTTGGGAAAAATAAGTGAAAGTCCTAGATACGGGATTGACATAACCGGAATGGATCTGCTCTCTTTGGGGGAGTTAGGGGGGAGGAGGATTAATTCTAAAAAAATAGAAAAATGAGGTATTTTTAACTTACGAAAGAGTGATCGTATCTTAATGAAATTTCATGTTTTGAAGGACCTCGAAACTCAGATATCTTATTTTAAATCCCGACCGGATCTAGTGTCATTAGAGGGAGGTACCGGAAATCTTGGAAAACGCTTAAAGCGGAGAGATCAGGATGAAACTTGGTGCAAAGAATAAGCACAGGTCCAAGATAGGTGACTGACCATATCTGCTCTCTTTGGTGGAGTTGGGGGGGGGGGAGGGTTAATTCGGAAAAATTAGAAAAAGTGAGGTATTTGTAACTTACGATCAGGTGATCAGATCTCAATGAAATTTGATATCTAGAATGATCTTGTGCTTTAGAACTCTCATTTCAAATCCCGACCAGATCTGGTGACATTGAAGGGAGTTGGAGGGAGAAACCGGAATTCTTGAAAAACGTGAAAATCGAGGTATCTTACAAATGGATGATCGGATCTTAATGAAACTTGATATATAGAAGAATCTTATGTCTCAGATGCTCCATTTTCAATTCGAATTGGATCCAGGGACATAGAGGGTTGGAGGGGGGGAAACAGAAATCTTGGAAACCGGAAATTTTGGAAAACGCTTAGTGGTGAGATCGGGATGAAACTTGATTGGAAGAATAAGCACAAGTTATAGATACGAGATTGACATAATTGGTACGGATCCGTTCTTTTTGGGGGAGCTGGGGGTTATTAATTTGGAAAAATTAAAAAAATTGAGGTATTTTTAACTTAAGAATGGGTGACCGGATCTTAGTGAAATTTGATAATTCTTTCAAATCCTGACCAGATCTGTTAACATTGGATGAGTTGGCAGCGTTCGGACTCGTCTATAAATTCCTATATTCTAATGCACTCCTATAAAATGCCTATATTTTGGCTAAAATCCTATTATTCCTATATTTTCGGCTGAAGAGCAATAAGAACGTTGCTCACGATTTACAATTTTTACTTCTCTTTAAGTAAGCCAAGATGTGCTTTTCTTTTTGCTTTTGACTGTTGTAGACTGTGCAGTTTTTCGGTATAGATCGATAATTACTTACAACTGTTGAGCTGTTTGAACTTAACTAATGTTTTGTACTGGGCCTAGTAAGCTGCTTCTGCCTGGGCTATGCTGTTGTGTTGACTTAGTAGCCGATGTTTTTTTTTGTCATGTTGGGCCTGTCCGAAATGAGCAAAGATCAGTATACAGGCTAGCAGTATCTGCTTAATGAGACTGGAGTTCTTGCGACTTATGCGTTTCCTGCCTGAATGCTATTTTAAAGGCTGATGTGAATACGGCCCAGTTTTGGACATTTCCATATTTTTTCTTTTATGGTATTTTAATCTTGGGATGCTATTTTGTAGGTGATGCTTGGTAATTACGTATGGGGCCTGGCAAGTCTAATAGTTCATGGCTTGCTAAGACGGATTGAAGCGGTAGAAAGATTGGCGAATGGTGTAAGACTAGGAACGGCCAGTACTCGCTCTTTTGCAAACTCTGCTTGAAAATTTTTGGTTGCACATCTGGGGTTGCTCAGGAGTAAACCAACATGTGCGATCTGCAGAACACAAAGCCGCAGTTACTGCTTAACTACATCCACTATAGTTTCACTTGAATGGACAATCTCGAGTTGATGAAAAAACCAAGGATAAACTGTTAGTTGGTACAAACATTTTTTGTGAGCGTGATGCCGCTTATAAAGCTGAGTTAATATGGGTGCTTAAGACGGTACAGAGTTCCATGTCTGCTAACTCTTCAGACCATATTGTCGCAACCTTCCATGCGATGTTCCCCGGTAAGATCTCCGACGGAATGTCCCTATGTGTGAAGAAACTCATGTATCTGATCACCGATGCGCTGCATCCTTACTGTAAGCAAATGCTTGTGAAGAACATTCAGGCATATTTTGTACTAGAATTGAACCAACAACGCTGGTATGAAAGAGTTACAGATACGTGTTCAATATTGGTCCTCATATGGAAACGAAATCCAGAGCAGACTTTTATGCACAAGTTTTATGGGCCACGCGACAAGTGATGATCTGTGTAGGAAGATTATGTCAGCCATTGAGCAGAATCAGCTGCCACTTGAAAAACTAATCACGCTTGGAAGTGATGGACCAAACGTCAACAAAAGCGTTTGGAACAATTTCAATGCCAAAAAAAGAAAGTGACGGGAAAGAGAATGTTGAATATTGGTATTTTAAACATCCATAGAATCCACAACGCTTTCTTGAAAGGTCTTCAGGTGTTCGGGGAAGAAAGTTCCGACTTTGTTATTCTTGTGCATTCATTTTTTGCCGGCTGGCCTTCACGTTTTGAAGACTATTGAAAGTGCCAAAAGAAAGTAAGAGTGCCAGAGAATGCTTTCATATAGCAAGTCCTAAGTCGGTGGCTGACGATCGGACGTGCCCTTGCTAGAATCATGCAGCAGTTGCCGACAATCTTAGAGTACTTTCTGAACTTGATGCCGAGAGAAAAAAAAGCTGAAAAAACTTCTGTCCACTCCCAAAATTCTGAAGATTGTGGCTTATATCAGAAGTGTGACGATGAAGGCCCAACTCGAATTTGTTCTAGCCTCAGCAGAACTGTTCATAAGTCTCACCCAACTGTTCCAGAAAGAAGAGCCTCTCATCTGAACTCAGAGATCAAAAGGCTAGTTGTGACACTTTGCGGACGGGTCTTTTCTCCAGATTTCATGACCGAGATTGAAAATTTCTCACCAGAAATGTCGAACCTTGCTGAAAAATTTGCAGAAAAGCCCATAGTTTCGGAAAATGTGGAACGAGCTTTCCGTGAGAAAGCAACACTGAAATACAAGGCCATTTTCTATGTCAATGTGCGAAAACATTTTATTGCGGGGATTCGCCATATTTTGAACAAATGTCCTCTGGAAAAGGATGGTTTTCTAGAGGCTGTACGCTTTTTGAATCCGATCAGCATGAAGGATTCAAGAAGCATTGCAGACATAGCGGCTGTGGCACGCAAGATTGCAATTGGAGCAAGCTCAGACGTCGCCCAGACTGAGTGACTGCTTTTGCGAACGGAAAATGGACCCCGTGAGGACATTACTCGGATCGATCATTTTTGGAGCCATTACTTTGGACTGGTGAATGAGCGTAGAGACAGCAAGTACCTGGAACTTACCAAGCTTATCAAAGCAATGCTGACGTTATTGCCTGGCAGCCCAGATGTTGAGTGTGGGTTCCCGCGTTCTGGTAGGATTCTTGGTGAATACCAGGCACTAATGTCCGAACGCGTTCTGGATGCGAGACTCATGGTATATGACACGTTGAGACTTTATGGAGGAAAACCAGAACGGTTTGTTATTACAAAAGAACAGTTGAATCTTGCACGTTCTGCACGGTCTCGGTACCAACAATATCTGCATGAAAAGAAAAAAGAAGAACTATCCGAGAAGGAGAAAGGAGCTTTTGAAGAGGACAACAAGTGGAAGTTGCAGGAGGTCCACGACCAAAAGAAAGAAATAGAAGACTTGGAAAGCGAAAAGAAAAACTAAGAGCATCAGAGAAAAGAGAACAGTAGCACATACTCTATTTCAAGAAGTGTCCGATAGAATGAAGAAGGCTGCCGGGTCCAAGAGTTCCATAGCCATTGCCCTAGCTGTTTCTTTGCTCGAAGGTGCTGTGAAGTCCAGAACAAGTGAAAGAGAGCAGATGGTAGAATCTGTGAGAATGGAGCAGTCTCTTGCAAAGAGAAGAACTGACCTCATATCGAAATTGATGCCCAAGAAGCAGCAAGAGTGATTCCAGATATTTTACCTGTATCAGTCAATCGTTGGCACAGTATGTGTATCTGATAAAAAAAAATAAAAATGTAGAAACTCGAGAAATGACGAATTTATGTGACCAGGCATCCCACGCCATCTACCACCGATCTGATCCCGAAGACTTCCGAATCCTATATTGGGGCTCGGGAAATCCTATATAAATAGGACAGAGCCTATAATTTGAAACGAACCGACCTGTCCGAACCCTGAGTTGGAGGAGGAAACTGGAAATATTGGAAAACGCTTATAAATGTCTTAGATACGTAATTGACGTAACCGGACTGGATCCGCTCTCTTCGGGGGAGTTAGGTGGGGGGGGTTAGTGCTTTGGTGAGTTTAGTGCTTCTGGACGTGCTAGGAAGATGAAAATTGGTAGGCGTGTCAGGGAGCTGCACAAATTGACTTGATAAAGTTGTTATCTCTGATTCGATCATCTGGGGGGCTGAAGGGAGAGAAAGATTTAGAAAAATTGAGGTATTTTTAGCTTACGAGTGGGTAATCGGGTCTTAAAAAATTTTGGTATTTAGAAGGACCACATGACTCAGAGCTTTTATTTTAAATCTCGGCCAGGCATTAAGCCTCTGATTTTGCTTTTAAAGCAATCTATTGATTCTAAGAAGTTTGCTAGAGCTCATACCATATGATCTCTTGGCTCTTCCGACCTCGTCACTAGTGCCATAGCTCTTGTTTAAACTTATCAGTCCCTTATATTAATTTGGTAATCACGAATCAGAATTCGACTAGCTGTAATAAGTACTGTTTTTTTTTTTTATCTCAAAGCTTTTTTCTGCTATATGTAATAGCTGATTTAGTAGCACAACTTATCAATATTAAGGGCAAATAGTATAAAATGTCATATGAGTTATGAATGTTTTCTGCATTGGATTTTGCTATTGATTCTGTTTACAAATACTGTTTCTCTATGTCACAGTCAATGCGCTTTTTTCTTCCCTGGCTTGGTCATAATGAACGGCCGATCAGGGGGTAAGAGGTGACAAGAAGTCCTGAGATCAGAAGCACTTTTTCAGTTTTGAAACGAAAAAGGGACCAACCACCGACTTTTCACGTCCTTTCGTACCCACATTGTGCTAGACATGAATCTCGATATAAAATTGTAGTCGAAACGGTTGGAGGGTCTAAGACAATCTAAGCCCCGGAGGGTCTAAACTCTGGAGGGTCTAAGCCCCGGGAGTGGTATAAGGCGCACAGCTCCAGGAGATAGGATGCAAAACTAAGCAAACTGTCCACTCCAGAGTTTGCGTTTTATATATTAATTTTAGTAATTGAAATAACAATGGATAAATGTTGGTTGAAATGAAAATCAAGGAAGGAGGTATTGTCTGAATAATTGAACAGACCAAAGTAAAGTCCTCTCTCCCTCCTCTCTGCTTTATCGATATAAACACATTTACACCTTTCGAATCATTGTCATTCTAGGACCATTTACGGACTATTCTAAAAAATTTAATAGCATCAATAAGTTGAGCAACAACTTGAGGTTGATCTTCACAAAATTTACCTTAGCTATGACTACTTGAGCAACATCTCATCAAATCACAACTATCATTACTGCTCCAACAACGACTGCTACTGCAGCTACAACAAAGATTGTCATAACAAGCTGCTTAAAAACTAAAACAAAATTAATAAAGAGCGATGCCCAACATAAATTAAATACAATAAACCAGTTTATTTAACAGCTGCAAATATCTCCTTAGCAATAGTGGTATTTAACGGTTATCCTTAACGGTAGTAAAAATCTTAGGTTATCCTTCCAAAAAAGATAAATAGGCTAAAGAGACATTTTCATGACGGATGGCCAATCCAGCGCCATAAATGGAAAATGGAAAGAAATATATATTTATGAATTACTGAATATCGAATTAAACTAATTGAACATATTAATTGACCATTGTACGCATAAAATAACATAACTGTTAAACCTAAAACCAAAACAGATGATATTATGAATGAACAAATGAAATCAAAAACGGACGTAAATTTATATCGATAATCAAGTCAACCTTACTTCACCCAGGTCAGTACTTCTACTAGCCTGAATTTTTTTCACTTTTACCCGAAGAAAAATTGGGTTCACCGAAACCCTACCAAATATTTAAGCTAAACATCTAAGTTTATTCGACCTTGCAACGACCTCGACCTTCTTATTAGTCCCCAAAATTCTGAGCAAAACTGCCGCTGCCCATTTTTATTCAGTTACACTCAACCTTAAAAGGAGCACTAAAAATTTGAATTTAAGATCACAAATTCTTGAGTTTTTAAGACCACCCCTTTCAGAGAAAGCGGAAAACAATAACATTCGGAAGACGTTTTGTTCAGTGCGAAGTTAGTGTTTCCGCGTTGACGAATTTCTTTCCTTACTTTGGGCATGAAGTATACGAAAGAATTCGTGGGGTAATTGTAGTTTCAAAAAATAAAAGTTTTATATGTTCATGTTTTGTGTATTATTGTCTTTGGAATTGTATTGGAAAAATTTGATGAGCAGAAAAAATCATGTGTAGTTGATAGGAGATTAGTGTAAATTTAAACATAAAAAAACCGTGGGGAATTTCTAAAACCGTGAATTTTTGGAAACCTTCAATGAATATTTCCGCTATGTCCAAGAGACATCCTCAACAAAACACTTGTATAAATAATATAAGACTTGCAATAAATTGTGGTCATTAAAAGACGGCCAGAAATATTAGTTCAATGAAGTTCAATCGTTACTAATAAATAAAACAACACTAAATGAGAACAATCTTACACTAGAACAATTTCTAGTGTGAATTAAGAGTAATTGTACTAAATTTCTTGTCGTGTTCTAGGCTGTTGATGTTGTCGGACAAGCTGGTAAGCCGAAGACAATTACAGGATTTCAGACTCATACGACCCCTGTTCTTCTTTCTCATGGCGAGAGGGCCGAACTAGCTACGGATGAATATTTGCCGCTTACCCCTGTCCTGGAAGGTTTTGTCATTTTGCGAAAGAATCCTTATTTTGAAAAATGATTTAATGTTTTTGTATATTTTTGTCGATTTTCTAAAAAGTAAAACTTTTCCCTTTTAAATTATTGTACAATGTTCGTATTTTGGATTTTGTTTTCTTGTTGGTTGGATGTTTTCTTGGTTTTTTTTTTTCAAAGAAAAAAAATGAAAAATGCCGTTAGAAGGACACTTTTGCGGATAATTCACTTGTCTTCCAATAAAATTCTATCAGTTTACATGAAGACATTTATTATGGTTCGCTTATAGCCATGCTTTTCTACATACATTTTTGTATGGCCATTTAGTTCATTCAACTTGTTTTGTCTGGAAAGTATGCCATGTACTGTATTGAATGGTATAGACAGGTATTTGTCCGCGGGAGGTGGGGTTACCAGGAGGATGTTTTACCTAGATCTAAATGGAAATCAATTTCTTGCTGGTTAAATATTTTCTTTATATTTAAAAGAAAAAAGGAAAAGATTGAATGTTTGTGATAGCAGGTAATTGAATTGTGTGAGAACTGTCAGCTAATTCAATTCGGTTTTTGGCTTACTTTCTTGGAAACCACACATAATTCTTGTGACAGGCCATTTTTCCTCTATTTATCTTTATGATAGTTAGAAGCAGCTGATAAATTCTTATCTTAGTTTAATTAAGAAAACAAACTGTCAAAATATGGAGTCTAAACATTAAATAGTCGTTGCTGAGAGATTCGCAAGCTATGTAAGGGAAAAATAACTGACGTTTGAAATTTTTATTTCAGAAATATTCCTATTGTTTCCTATTTGATTTTCCTTGTTATTTAGCTAGGTCGACCAGACGGACTCTAGGTAGGGAAAGCTAAGGCTTACCTTTATCTTGCTACTAAGTTTGTTTGAGCACATTTGTTGGAGTTCTTCCATGCTTATTGCATCATCGTCGTCATTATCGTGGATGTAAATCATTCTTTTAATCATTCCTTCATCATCTAGGTTTAGCAGATGCATAATCTCACATCCGTCCAGCTTGCCATTTCTATCTTTGTCGAGAGTTTGGAATAACTCTGGGAGTTTGTGACATGGCTCAATAGTAACCTGACATTGGGAAACATAACTGACGTTTGAAATTTTTTGGTTCAATGAAAGTATACTTTCTAAAATACAAGTACTAGAAGATTTGTGTCACTAGCTGAAATATCAAAACACTGAAACTTTTTGAATAAAGAATAAAATCTCTTAGATATAAAATACTTTGTTAGAATTCTTGTTGTGTTTCTTTTTGTTCCTTTTCCCAGTCAAGAAATTTCAGCAAAATCCATACTGCCTGGTGGTGATCTAAGAGAGTCAAGTGGCTCATATCTAAGGCAGGATAGATGGCATGATGTTTACACGCAGCAAAATAATGACCCTCTACCTTTCATTAGGGGGGTTTCAGAAATACCGTTATATGCTATTGCGCTCACCTACGTTACTTTAAATGATGATAGTGATGTAAAATAAGGTAAAAATCTTCCGATTTTGATCACTAATCTTTTACGCTATTATGTGTGCTCACTATATATTATTCTGCTGTAACTTAATACGGTATAAACTCAATATTTTTACGTAATTTTTACTGCAATAACTTCGGGATTCTAAAGATAAATTTATTTCCAAATAAAGCTATTAAGTGCATTAATGCATTAAATAAAGTCATTTAATGGATCAGCAAGACTTGCAAATTATGGCCTTCATGTCCAGAATTTAAGTGTGGAATGGAGTACATTTCAATTAATTGTGGTGATTACTTCAAGGTGGAGTTTAAATTAATTTATGTTGATGAGGCTCAAGCATCTGTTTGCTAGGGATAGTAAAGCCTATCATGTAGAATGTTTTCCTAGATAACTTGGCACATTCAGCCTAAATATAATGTCGAAAGTCATGCTCAAATAATTTAATCAAAGATAAAGGAGCCCAATTCCAAGCTCTTTACTGTATCCCAGTTCTGAAACTAATAAACAAACAAAACAGGAAAGATCTATCATGTCACCCAGAACTAGATAAAGTTACGAAAATAGGTCACCAATTGATAATAACTTTCTCTTTATTTAAATATACCAAGTTAATTAGATATTTTCCAAATTTATTCTGACATATATAATGAACAGAATAGTAATATAACGAACTACTAGTGTAACCTAACTTCGTTTTTAGCTTTTTAAAGTTGCTGTGTTATAGAGAGTAAGCTGAATATGAGCGCAAAACAAATTAAGAACCTCAACTTCTGTATGCTATTTTATATAATGTTTTATGTTATTAGCGTTCTGCATATTTTATTTCAGAAATATCCCTATTGTTTCCTATTTGATTTTCCTTGTTATTTAGCTAGGTCAACCAGACGGACTCTAGGTAGGGAAAGCTAAGGCTTACCTTTATCTTGCTACTAAGTTTTGTTTCTATACTACTTAATATACCCGTGCTCAATCTTTTGCTATTTGTTGCCCTGTCCCACAAAGTTGTGGCAGTAGTTACATTAATGTTTGCTTATGCGTACTCTTGTCCTATGAGTTCTATAATCTGTGCTTCATCCTTAACCATCTATGTAATGTCTTCTGTTAAACATTATATATTTTTAGTGTCCAATACAAGCACAAGTTCTCGTTTTTATGGCATTTGGTATTAACCAAGGGACATATAGCAATCGCAAATTCTGTCGGTCCCGGTTTTGCTACCTTGGCACTTCCAGGAAATTCGGAAAAAAAATAAAAAAAAGAAGCATTTTTAACTTACGAATGGTTGATCAGATCTTAATGAAATTTGATGTTTGGAAGGATATCGTGTCTCAGAGCTCTTATTTTGAATTCTGACCGGATCTGGTGACAGTGGGGGAGTTGGGAGGGGGAAACCTAAAATCTCGGAACACACTTAGAGTGGAGGGATCGGGATGAAACCTGGTGGGAAAAATAAGCACCAGTCCTAGATACATGATTGACATAACCAGAACGTATTCGCTCTCTTTGGGGTAGTTGGGAGGGGGGAGGGTTTAATTCTGAAAAATTTGGGAAAATGAGGTATTTTTAACTTACGAACAGATGATCGGATCTCGATGAAATTTGATATTTAGAAGGATATCGTGTCTCAGAGCTCTTATTTTAAATCCCGACTGGATCTGGTGACATTGGGGGAGTTTAAAATTAGGAAAAATGAGGTATTTTTAACTTACGAACGGATGACCGGATCTCAATGAAATTTGATATTTAGAAGGATATAGTGTCTCAAAGCTCTTATTTTAAATCCCGATCGGATCTGGTGACATCGGAGGAGTTTTAAAATCATTTGAGTGGGGGGGGGCAGAAGTCTTAGAAATCATGGAACGGATCCGCTCTATTTGGGGGGGGGGCTAATTCTGAAAAATTAGAAAAAATGACGTATTTTTAACTTACGAAGGAGTGATTGGATCTTCATAAAACCTCATATTTAGAAGGACCTCGTAACTCAGACCTTTTATTTTAAATCTCAACCGGATAAGTCTAAGATACGTGACTGACATAACCGGACCGGATCCGCTCTCTTTGGGGGAGTTGGGGGGAGCTAGGGTTAATTCTGAAAAATTAGAAAAAATGAGGCGATTTCAACTTAAGAAAGAGTTATCATATCTTAATGAAATTTTATATTTCGAAGGACCTCGTAGCTTAGATATCTTATTTTGAATCCCGACTGGATCCAGTGTCAGTGGGGGGAGGAGGAATCGGAAATCTTGAAAAACGGTTAAAGCGGAGAGATCAGGATGAAACTAGGTGGAAAGAATAAACACAAGTCCAAGATATGTGACTGCAATCCAAGATATGTGACTGAAATAACCGGACCGGATCCGCTCTCTTTGGTGGAGTTGGGGGGGGGGGGGGTTAACTCGGAAAAAAAAGAAAAATGAGGTATTTGTAACTTACGAACGGGTGATCAGATCTTAATGAAATTTAATATCTAGAAGGATCTTGTGCAAAAGAACTCTAATTTTAAATCCCAACCTGATCCAGTGAATTGGGGGGGAGGGGGGAGTTGGTGGGGGAAACCGGAATTCTTGGAAAACGTGAAAATCGAGGTATCTTACGAATGGGTGATCGGATCTTAGTGAAACTTGATATGTAGATGAATCTTATGTCTCAGATGCTCCTTTTTAATTCGAATTGGATCAAAGGACATAAGAGGGTCAGAGGGGGGAAACAGAAATCTTGGAAGCTGGAAATCTTTGAAAACGCTTAGAGTGGAGAGATCGAGATGAAACTTGGTAGGAAGAATAAGCACAAGTTATAGATACGTGATTGACATAATTGGAACGGATCCGTTCTCTTTGGGGGAGCTGGGATTGTTAATTAACAAAAATCTTGGAAAACGTTTAGAGTGGAGAGATCGGATGAAACTGATGGGAAGAATAAGCATAAGTTCTAGATACGTGATTGACATACTTGGAACGGATCCGTTCTCTTTTGAGGATATGGGGAGTGTTAATTGGAAAAATTAGAAAATTGAGGTATTTTTAACTTAAGAGCTTGTGACTGGATCTTAATGAAATTTGATATTTAGAAGGAATTCATGTCTCAGAGCTCTTATTTCAAATCCCAACCAGATCTGTTGACATTGGGGGGAGTTGGAGGGGAAAATCGGAAATCTTGGGAAACGCTTAGAGTGGAGGAATGGGATGAAGCTTGGTGGATACAATAAGCAAATGTCGTAGATACGTGATTGGCGTAACCGTACTAGATTTGCTCTCTTTGGGGGAGTCCGGGGGAGGGGTTCAGTGCTTTTGCGAGTTTGGTGCTTCTGGACGTGGTAGGACGATGAAAATTGGTAGGCGTGTCGGGGAGCTGCACAAATTGACTTGATAAAGTCGTTTTCCAAGATTCGACTATCTGGGGGGGCTAAAGGGAGAGGAAAAGTTAGAAAAAATGAGGTATTTATAACTTACGAGTGGATGATCGGATCTTAATGAATTTTGATATTTAGAAGGACATCGTGACTCAGAGCTCTTATTTTAAATTTCGACCGGCATTAGGCCTCTGATTTTCCTTTTAAATCAATCTATTGATTCTTAGAATTTTGTTAGAGCTCATACCGTATGAGCTCTTGGCTCTTAGCTCTTCTGGCCACGTCATAAGTGCCATATGAACTCTTAGCTCTTGTTATTTTGCCTAATGCGTCCTTTACTCGGATTAAATATCTGCAAATCAGGACTGAGAAACAATAAATCAAACAGTTCTTGAATAACTGTTCGTTGCGCGAGTGACTTGTGCAATCCAAACTCCGAAAAAAGGAAACGTACACATTAAAAGAATCAAATTTCTATGGTTATTGTAAATATGTAAAATTTATCCATTTTAAAGCTATCTACTGAAGGCTACGAGCCTTATGTAATTTCGCATGATTTTTGAAAAAGGGTGAGAACACCTCCAAAAATGGTAAAGATCTTAATTTATATTATACGGTAAAATTTAACTTGTCAGAGAACCTGGAGCTTTCAAGCTCATATTTGGAAACATAACAATTTTGTCCTAAAGAGGGTTAAACTATTATCAATCAAAATATTTTGAGATAGAAAATCGTTGTAATATTATCGAAAAAAGCATATAATAAGCTTCAAAGATCATAATGCTACGTGATTGCTCGTTCGTTCCCAAAGGTGGGCTTGTTCTTTACAACATGAGGGGTTAATTGGGATAATCAGACAGTTAACGGTAACGAAGTATATAGAGCGACTCGGCCCAATCGTAACCAAAACTCTAGTTGACGAATTTCTATATCTGTTGGGGCCTAAAAAAAACAAATTTTTATACTGATTAAATAAAAAAATCACAATTTTTTTCTACCGAAAGTAACCAGATGCATTAAAACTTAAAACGAACAGAAATATATATATATATATATATATATATATATATATATATATATATATATATATATATATATATATATATACTTACATTAAAATATGAAAATTAAAACTAATAATGTTTTTTAAAAACTTTTTCTAAAACAGCCTTAGCATCCTTACTCCAACGACGTTCAACCCAGAATGATAAATAGAATGAAGTGAGATGATTAATTCACTCAAACAAAACAGGACAAAATGATTAATTACAAGTTCTCTTAGCCAACCTTGCGTTTTTGACAGCCTGTCTCAAAGGTCTTTTTTTAACTGGTTCAATACTATTATAAATGGGTTTAGTAAAATATTTCGTTAGATCATTTTTAAGTAAGTTTGAGCATAAAGAATTTAATGAGTACTCCTCCAAGTCCCTATTCAAAGAAATATTATTATTTATTTTGAGACTAACTTCAATTGTTTCCCGAACCACCTGTTTTATCCCCAGATCATTATTGATGAGTGAAGATTTTTCAAAAAGCATCATGTGGGAGGGATTATTAAATATATGCCAACCTAAATCAGAATCAAAGGAGTTGTTGGAACTATTTGAAATTAATGCCATGTCTTTGTCTTTTTTATGCTGGTGTAGCCTTTTTCCAAATTCTGATGGGTCCTGCCAACATAGTAATTTCCACAATCACGAGGTATTTGATCTTTGGTGAGTCACTGGGGTTTTATCTTTACCGAAATTTAACAAAATTTATGATTTTGAAATTATAAGTAAAAACTACATACAGATTATTTTTTGTGCAATTTTTTTTTTAATTTTGTTGTGATTTTTGGGATATAAGGAAGATAGACAATATTTGAGGCTTATCAGTAGCTTCACATTGTAAAATATCTTCTTTGATTTTACGGGAATGTCTTTTTAGTCTACGGTTAATTGTGTTATTGACAAAAGGAATGGTGTATCCATTACCAAAAAGAATATATCTGATAAAGTTTATATCTGCATTTATATACGAATCGGAACAAATGTTCTGGGCAATGAGAGAAGTCGGGCAGGATCAATGATGTCGCTCCTTACTTTCAGTTAAAAAAAAAACTTCTGTTTTTTTATTCAATTTCTGAACGTTTTTGAATTAATGCATGTTTTTATTTTGGCTCTCCGCACGCAAATAATTAAAACGAAATTTGTGTAATAATTTTTTTTGTTGCTAAATGGCTTTCTCATAGTTTTAATGGGACGATTTTGAGAAAAAAGGGGTGGCGTAGGAGGCATATTTGCCCTCCAATTTTTTGATTACTTCAAAAGCCAACTAGAAATTTTTATTTCTTACGAACGTTTTCATTAGTAAAAATATACGTGACTTACGAATTAACTTACGTAACGAACCTCTATATTCGTATATTTTTATTACGTATATGAGGGGTTTCACCCCCTCGTCAATACCTCAATATTTATACTAAAGCTTAAGTTTTGTCCCTATTCTTTAAGAATGATCCCTGAATCACAAAGACCGTAGAATAAATAGCTGAATTTACTAAAAACACTATAGTGTAAAGAGCGAGGTATTACGAGGTGGTAAACCACGGTTTATTGCTGGAGCAGCTAAATGTCCAACCCGCATTGCTGCTACTGACCTCTTTAATTTTAAAGGAAATTATAAATAAACTTAAAACCTATTGTTCTGGTATTAAAAATTTTCGAATTTTAATCCATATTGGAGTGTTAATAATTCACTGCAGGTGATAGATTCTTTAACAAAGGTTTCAGCTAAAAGAATTGCGTCTTTCAATTTTGCGACCATGTATACTAATTTATCACTTAATGTAGTGTTAGATAATTTAAAAACTGTTATCAAGAAATCTTTCCTCTTATCTAGTAAAAGGTTCTTAAAAATAGAAACTTATAATGAAGTTGTTTGTCGACTGACGTCATGTTTGTCAACTGATGAAATTACATACCGGGACACAAATGACGACCGGGACACAGTGAATATAAATGAGGACCGGGAACCTCAAAGAGAAATTACAGACTGGGAAACCCGGACACAAATCACGACCGGGACACAGGGAATATAAGCTTTACCAACTCAGCTACTTCGGCGTGAATACATTCGTTTTGAGCAGCTTCCTCGGGTGTTGCCATTGTAGGTTCTTCAGTCATTTTACAATTAGAAATTTCTCTTTCAACGGTCTTCTTACAATTAAAAATTTGTCTTTGAACGATATTCTTAAATACCTGTGTCCTGGTCGTCATTTATATTGCCTGTGTCCCGGTCGTCATTTGTGTCCCGGTATCCCAGTCTGTAATTTCTCCTTGAGTGTCCCGGTCGTTATTTATATTCCCTCTGTCCCGGTCGTCATTTGTGTCCCGGTCTGTAATTTCTCTTTGAGTGTTTTTTCTTTTTAGTATTTTTTAGTTTTTTACATTTTTTCTTTTTTCAGTTTTCTTTTTCTTCTTTATTTTTCCGCTTCACTATGAAATACATATCGCCGAACCTTTGTTTTTTTAACTAAAATCTGGTAGGCATTGATGACCTTATCCAAGTCAAGATCCCAAACCCAATCATCATCGCTATCATTTTTCAGTTTTTGATATGTTTTGACTCTCGCTGTCCAGGTGGATTTTCATCTAACTGCGCGGTTTTGCGTTCTTTAGCCGCAAGCCTGTTTTCTTGCTGTTCTTGTGATTCCCCGGCACGCTTTCTTTTCTGACTTTCTCAATCAGCAGCAAGTTTTTTGGCATAGACACTTTGAGCATCCTTCATCGGCTTTTGCCATTGTAAGTTCATCAGTCATTTTAAACTTAAACATTAATAAATTTCTACGTGAACATATATGTCTTAAATATCTTTAATGACGTCACCGTCATAGCAAAAATGACGACAACTAACTTCATGGACGCCAGTCGACACAGAAACATGACGTCACCTGATCCACAGACAGACAACTTATTTTTATATATATAGATAGATATAATTCTAAAATTGTCAGGTAATTTTCTATTTTGAAATAAAAACTAAAAATTATTGCTCAGACAACATAAATATTTTTGATATTTACATAATAGCTTTAGTGGTTCTGGACTGAAAACTAAATATGCTAATCAAATTGGGAATTGCAATCTTTTAGGTTGAAAAGGCAGATCCATTGGAATCATGAGAATGCGTGGAATAAGAAAAGCCTCACCCTCAAAAGGCCCCTGTCAAGATTGTTGCCTCTATTACGTTATAACAGACATAACACGTCATTTGTGTCCCGGTGTCCCGGTCTGTAGTTTCGTTAGTCGACAAACATGACGTCAGATGGCAAAGAACTTCATGATGACATACAGCTCAATCCTTATAGTGACGTCAGTCGACAAACATGACGAAAGTCGACACACAAACATGACGTCAGTCGACAGACAGACAAACAACTTATTTTTATATATATACTAGCTGTTGGGGTGGCGCTTCGCGCCACCCCAACACCTAGTTGGTGGGGGCGCTTCGCGCCCCCCCAAGCCCCCCGCGCGCGTAAGTCGTTACGCGCCATATTAGTTACGCGCCATTGTAGTTGTGTCCGTATGTCCCACCTGTGAATATAGATAGATATATATATATATATATATATATATATATATATATATATATATATATATATATATATATATATATATATGTTTTTAACTACGTAAAACTTGCGAATATACAACATTCTTTGCTGTCCCATTGTCTGTGCATATAAATAGATTGTCAGGTTTACCGACTCTTGAACATGCAACATATAATGGTCAATGGGAAAACAATCCGTATTCAGATCTATACCTCATGATTCTAATGATTGCCCTTGAGCTTTGTTGATGGTGATTGCTAATCGACCATTCCCTGAGTCGCCATCGTCATTTATATATCCCCCTATGCACCCCGGCGTCCCCTTTGTAGTTATGTCCCTGTGTCCCGGTCGTCATTTATATTCCCTGTGTCCCGGTCGTCATTTGTGTCCCGGTGTCCCAGTCTCTGATTTTCTTTGAGTGTCCCGGGCGTCATTTATATTCCTTGTGTTCCGGTCGTCATTTATATCCCCCTGTGCTTTTTATTCTTTATTCTTAATTTTTTTTTATTAGTTTTTAGTTTTTTTTGTAGTTTTTGCCTTTTTTAGTTTTTTCAGTTTTTTTTTTTAGTTTTTAGATTTTTACCTTTTTTAGCCTAACCAGGATTTGAACCTGGGACCTTCATTCTCCGTTCTGACACCCTCTCTCACCGGAGTGACTACTCCAGCATGTTCATTTTGGTGTTTTAAATGGTATATTATTAACCAAATTAATGTGTTTTACAATATACTAAGCATCGTCATAACAAAAATGACGACAACTAATTTCATGACGTGAGTCAACACAGAAATTAAGTTCTGAAATTAAGTCATGAAATTAGTTGCCGTCATTTTGCTTTGACGGTGACGTCATTCAAGTTATATAAGACATATGTTCACGTAGAAATCTATTATGTTTAAGTTTACAATGACTGATGAAGATGCTCAAAGAGTCTATGCCAAAAACTTGCTGCTGATAGAGAAAGTCAGAAAAGAAAGCGTGCCGAGGAACTATCAGCAGCAAGTTTTTTGGCATAGACTCTTTGAGCATCTTCATCAGTCATTGTAAACTTAAACATTAATAGATTTCTACGTGAACATATGTCTTATATAACTTGAATGACGTCACCGTCAAAGCAAAAATGACGACAACTAATTTCATGACGTCAGCCGACACAGAAACATGACGTCACCTGACAACTAATTTCATGACGTCAGCCGACACAGAAACATGACGTCACCTGATCCACAGATCCACAGACAGACAACTTATTTATATATATATATAGATATATATAGATATATATATATATATATATATATATATATATATATATATATATATATATATATATATATATATATATATATATATATATATTTATATATATATATGTTTTTAACTACGTAAAACTTGCGAATATACAACATTCTTCGCTCTCCCATTGTCTGTGCATATAAATAGATTGTCAGGTCTACCGACTCTTGAACATGCAACATATAATTGTCCATGGGAAAACAATCCGTATTCAGATCTATACCTCACGATTCTAATGATTGCCCTTGAGCTTTGTTGATGGTGATTGCTAATCGACCATTCCCTGTGTCGCCGGTTGTCATTTATATAACCCCCGTTGCCCCCGGCGTCCCCGTCGTAGTTTTGTCCCTGTGTCCCGGTCGTCGTTTATATTCCCTGTGTCCCGGTCGTCATTTGTGTCCCGGTGTCCCAGTCTGTAATTTCTCTTTGAGTGTCCCGGTCGTCATTTATATTCCTTATGTCCCGGTCGTCATTTGTTGTCCCGGTGTCCCGGGTCTGTATATACATTCGTTTTTTAATTGGTCTTTTTTTAGTTTTTAGTTTTTCACCTTTTTTTAGTTTTTTTTTTAGTTATACCTCATGATTCTAATGATTGCCTTTGAGCTTTGTTAATGGTGATTGCTAATCGAACATTCCCCGTGTCCCCGTCGTCATTTATATATCCCCCTGTGCCCCCCCCGGCGTCCCTGTTGTAGTTGTGTCCCTGTGTCCCGGTCGTCATTTATATTCCCTGTGTCCCGGTCGTCATTTTTGTCCCGGTGTCCCGGTCTGTATATACATTCGTTTTTGAATTGGTATATGATGAAATAAATTTTTGTGTTTTCCCCCTTTTTTTAGTTTTTTCTGGTTTTTACTTTTTTTTTTAGTTTTTTTTCTTTTTTCTTTTTAGTTTTTTTGTAGTTTTTATCTTTTTAGTTTTTTTTATTTTTTTTAGTTTTGTTTTTCTCCTTTATTTTTCAGTTTTTTTCCTTTTTTTTCTTTTTTAGTTTTTTAGCTTTTTTAGTTTTTTTATTAGTTTTTAGTTTTTTTTTCTTTTAAGTTTTTTTTTGTAGTTTTTACCTTTTTTTAGTTTTTTTAGTTTTTTTTTTACTTATGTCCTGGTCGTCATTTATATTCCCTGTGTCCCGGTTGTCATTTGTGTCCCGGTGCTTTGTTGATGGTGATTGCTAATCGTACATTCCTCGTGTCCCGGTCGCTTTCTCTTTGAGTGTCCCGGTCGTCATTTATATTCCCTATGTCCCGGTGTTCCAGTCGTCATTTGTGTCCCGATGTCCCGGTCTGTAATTTCGTCTGTCGACAAACATGACGTCAGTCGACACACAAACATGACGTCACCCGACACACACACACAGACAACTTATTTATATATATATATCTTCTATATATATAAAAATAAGTTGTCTGTCTGTCTGTCTGTGGATCAGGTGACGTCATGTTTCTGTGTTGACTGACGTCATGAAATTAGGAATATAAATGACGACCGGACACAGGGACACAACTACAACGGGGACGCCGGGGGCACAGGCGGGATATATAAATGAACACCGGGACACAGGGATTGTTCGAATAGAAATTACAGACCGGGACACCGGGACACAAATGACGACCGGGACACCGGGACGCAGGTAATATAAATGACGACCGGGACACTCAAAGAGAATTACAAACTGGGACACCGGGACACAAATGACGACCGGGGACACAGGGAATATAAATGACGACCGGGACACAGGGACACATCATTAGAATAATGAGGTATAGATCTGAATACGGATTGTTTTTCCCATGGACAATTATATGTTGCATGTTCAAGAGTCAGTAAACCTGACAATCTATTTATATGCACAGAAAATGGGGACAGCGAAGAATGTTGTATATTCGCATGTTTTACGTAGTTAAAAACATATATTTATATCTATCTCTATTCACAGGTGGGACACAGGGACACAACTACAATGGCGCGTAACTAATATGGCGCGTAACGACTTACGCGCGCGGGGGGGCTTGGGGGGGGCGAAGCGCCCCACCAACTAGGTGTTGGGGTGGCGCGAAGCGCCACCCCAACAGCTAGTATATATATATATATATATATATATATATATATATATCTATATATATAAAAATAAGTTGTCTGTGTGTGGATCTGTGGATCAGGTGACGTCATGTTTGTTCGCATATGACGTCTGAATTATTTCACACTAATACAAAAGAAGAAAAAAACTAAAAAAGGTAAAAACTACAAAAAAAACTAAAAAGAAAAAAAAACTAAAAAAGCTAAAAAACTAAAAAAAACTAAAAAAAAGTAAAAATCTAATAACTAAAAAAAAACTGAAAAAAATAAAAAAAGGCAAAAACTACAAAAAAAATAAAAACTAATAATAAAACTAAAAAAGCTAAAAAACTAAAAAAACTAAAAAAAAAACTAAAAAAAGGTAAAAAACTAAAAAAAACTAAAAACTAAAAAAGAAAAAAACTAAAAAAAGGAAAAAACTGAAAAATAAAAGAGAAAAAGAAAACTAAATAAATATGAATAAATATATATAAAAATAAGTTGTTTGTGGGTTATGTCTGTCTGTCTGTCTGTCGAGTGACGTCGTGTTTGTCCGCATATGACGTCTGAATTATTTCACACTAATACAAAAGAAGAAAAAAAAACTAAAAAAGGTAAAAACTACAAAAAAAACTAAAAAGAAAAAAAACTAAAAAAGCTAAAAAACTAAAAAAAGGCAAAAACTAAAAAAAACTAAAAACTAATGAAAAAACTAAAAAAGCTAAAAAACTAAAAAAACTAAAAAAAGGTAAAAAACAAAAAAAACTAAAAACTAAAAAAGAAAAAACTAAAAAAAGGAAAAAACTGAAAAATAAGAGAAAAAGAAAACTAAAAAAATATTAATAAATATAAAAAATATAAATATAAATATAATATAAATTAGCAATCAACAAAGCACCGAGACACAAATGACGACCGGGGACACAGGGAGTATAAATGACGACCAGGACATAAGTAAAAAAAAAAAACTAAAAAAACTAAAAAAATGGTAAAAACTACAAAAAAACTAAAAACTAATTAAAAAACTAAAAAATCTAAAAATCTAAATAAACTAAAAAAGAAAAAAAGAAAAAAGGAAACAAAATAAAGGAGAAAAACAAAACTAAAAAACGAATGTATATACAGACCGGGACACCGGGATACAAATGACGACCGGGACACAGGGAATATAAATGACGACCGGGACACAGGGACACAACTACAATGGGGACGCCGGGGGGCACAGGGGGGATATAAATGACGACCGGGACACCGGGACACAAGGAATATAAATGACGCCCGGGACACTCAAAGAGAAATCACAGACTGGAACACCGGGACACAAATGACGACCGGGACACAGGGAATATAAATGACGACCGGGACACAGGGACATAACTACAAAGGGACGCCGGGGTGCACAGGGGGATATATAAATGACGATGGCGACTTAGGGAATGGTTGATTAGCAATCACCATCAACAAAGCTCAAGGGCAATCATTAGAATAATGAGGTATAGATCTGAATACGGATTGTTTTCCCATGGACCATTATATGTTGCATGTTCAAGAGTCGGTAAACCTGACAATCTATTTATATGCACAGACAATGGGACAGCCAAGAATATTGTACATTCGCAAGTTTTACGTAGTTAAATATATATATATATATATATATATACATATATCTATATTCACAGGTGGGACACAGGGACACAACTACAATGGCGCGTAACGACTTACGCGCGCGGGGGGGCTTGGGAGGGGGCGCGAAGCGCCCCCACCAACTAGGTGTTGGGGTGGCGCGAAGCGCCACCCCAACAGCTAGTATATATCTATATATATAAAAATAAGTTGTCTGTCCGTTACGCCAGATTATATCTTATCTATATATAAAAATGAAACTAAACTGAAAAGCAAACTGAAACTAAAAATGTAGAAACTGGGAATTGCACAAATATTTCTATATATTTTGACAATAGATTAAAGTAATTCGAAAACCTTATAATAGATATTTATAATTTTGAGGTTTATTATAAATTGTTGAGTGTTAGCATGCTTGGAACGTTAAATTTTTTCTAACAGTCAATGTTAGAATGAACACTGACAAATTGAAAAACATTGAAAAAGATAGAATGTTACCAAATCCAAGGAAGCTGCTCAAAGGAAGCTGCTCAAAGAGTCAATGCCAAAAGGCTTGCGGCTAAAGAACGCAAAACCGCGCAGTTAGATGATGATCAACCTGGACAGTGAGAGTCAAAACGTATCAAAACTGAAAATGATAGCGATGATGATTGGGTTTGGGATTTTGACTTGGATAAGTTCATCAGTGCCAACCAGATTTTAGTTAAAAAAACAAAGGTTCGACGATACGTATTTACGTCAAAAAAATAAAGAAGAAAAAGAAAACTGAAACTAAAAAACTGGGAATTGCATAAATATTTCAAAATATTTTTACAATAGATTAAAGTAATTCGAAAACTATAAAACAGATACTTAAAATTGGAGGTTTACTATAAATTGTTGAGCTTTAGCATGCTTGGCACGTGAAGATTTTCCAACTGTCAATATTAGAATGAACATTGACAAATTGAAAAACATTGAAAAAGATAGAATGTTACCAAAGTAAAAAAATTAAACTGAAAAAACAAAAAGGTTAAAAACTAAAAAAAACTAAAAAGAAAAAAACTAAAAAAAAGAATAACTAAAAAATAAATAAATAAAGAAAAGAAAAACCAAAAAAAAAAACCAAAAAAAGGTAAAAAACTAAAGAGGAAACAAAACTATAAAAAAGCTAAAAAACTAAAAAAAAATTGGAATTGCACAAATATAACAATATATTTTGACAATAGATCAAAGTAATTCGAAAACCTTAAAACAGACCCAAAATGATATATCTATATATATAAAAATAAGTTGTCTGTCTGTCTGTGGATGGATCAGGTGACGTCACCTGAAAAAACTGGATCAGGTGACAAAACTGAAAACTGAAAAAACTAAAAAAAGGCAAAAACTACAAAAAAAACTAAAAACTAATAAAAAAAATAAAAAAGCTAAAAAACTAAAAAAACTAAAAAAAAAGGCAAAAACTACAAAAAAAACTAAAAACTAATAAAAAAGCTAAAAAACTAAAAAAACTAAAAAAAGGCAAAAACTACAAAAAAAACTAAAAACTAATAAAAAAAATTAAAAAGCTAAAAAACTAAAAAAACCAAAAAAAGGTAAAAAACTAAAAAAAACTAAAAAAAAGGAAAAAACTGAAAAATAAGCTAAAATAAAGGTAAAAACCAATAAAAAACTAAAAAAAAAACTGAAAAAACTAAAAAAAGGCAAAAACTACAAAAAAAAACTAAAAACTAATAAAAAAAGTAAAAAAGCTAAAAAACTAAAAAAACTAAAAAAACTAAAAAAAGGTAAAAAACTAAAAAAAATAAAAAATAAAAAAAAACTAAAAAAAAGGAAAAAACTGAAAAATAAGCTAAAATTAAGGTAAAAACCAATAAAAAACTAAAAAGAAAAAAAGGGAAAAACTAAAAAAAATTTTCATCTAAAAAACTAAAAAAAACTAAAAAAGGTAAAAACTAAAAGAACTAAAAAAGAAAAAAAATAAATGACGACACTCAAAGAGAAAGCGACCAGGACAAAAGGAATGTTCGATTAGCAATCAACAAAGCACCGGGACACAGGGAGTATAAATGACGACCAGGACATAAGTAAAAAAAAAACTAACAAAACTAAAAAGAAGGTAAAAACTACAAAAAAACTAAAAAGAAAAAAACTAAAAAAAGGCAAAAACTACAAAAAAACTAAAAACTAATAAAAAAAATAAAAAAGCTATAAAACTAAAAAAACTAAAAAAAGGTAAAAAACTAAAAAAACTAAAAACTAAAAAAAAACTAAAAAAAAGGAAAAAACTGAAAAATAAGCTAAAATAAAGGTAAAAACCAATAAAAAACTAAAAAAAAACTGAAAAAACTAAAAAAAGGCAAAAACTACAAATAAAACTAAAAACTAATAAAAAAAGTAAAAAAGCTAAAAAACTAAAAAAACTAAAAAAACTAAAAAAAGGTAAAAAACTAAAAAAAATAAAAAATAAAAAAAAAATAAAAAAAAGGAAAAAACTGAAAAATAAGCTAAAATAAAGGTAAAAACCAATAAAAAACTAAAAAGAAAAAAGGAAAAAACTAAAAAAAATTTTCATCTTAAAAACTAAAAAAAACTAAAAAAGGTAAAAACTAAAAGAACTAAAAAAGAAAAAAATAAATGACGACACTCAAAGAGAAAGCGACCAGGACAAAAGGAATGTTCGATTAGCAATCAACAAAGCACCGGGACACAGGGAGTATAAATGACGACCAGGACATAAGTAAAAAAAAAACTAACAAAACTAAAAAGAAGGTAAAAACTACAAAAAAACTAAAAAGAAAAAAAAAACTAAAAACTAATAAAAAAACTAAAAAATCTAAAAATCTAAATAAACTAAAAAAGAAAAAAAAAGGAAAAAAATAAAGGAGAAAAACAAAACTAAAAAACGAATGTATATACAGACCGGGACACCGGGATACAAATGACGACCGGGACAGAGGGAATATAAATGACGACCGGGACACAGGGACACAACTACAACGGGGACACCGGGGGAAACAGGGGGATATAAATGACGACCGGGACACCGGGACAGGGAATGGTCGATTAGCAATCACCATCAACAAAGCTCAAGGGCAATCATTAGAATCATGAGGTATAGATCTGAATACAGATTGTTTTCCCATGGACCATTATATGTTGCATGTTCAAGAGTCGGTAAACCTGACAATCTATTTATATGCAAAGACAATGGGACAGCAAAGAATGTTGTATATTCGCAAGTTTTACGTAGTTAAAACCATATATATATATATATATATATATATATATATATATATATATATATATATATATATATATATATATATATATATATATATATATATATATATATATATATATATATATATATATATATATATATATATATATATATATATATATATATATATATATATATATATATATATATATATATATATATATATATATATATCTATATTCACAGGTGGGACATAGGGACACAACTACAATGGCGCGTAACTATTATGGCGCGTAACGACTTACGCGCGCGGGGGGGCTTGGGGGGGGCGCGAAGCGCCCCCACCAACTAGGTGTTGGGGTGGCGCGAAGCGCCACCCCAACAGCTAGTATATATATAAAATCATCTATATATATAAAAATAAGTTGTCTGTGTGTGGATCTGTGGATCAGGTGACGTCACCTGAAAAAACTGGATCAGGTGACGTCAAAACTGAAAAAACTAAAAAAAGGCAAAACTACAAAAAAAACTAAAAACTAATAAAAAAGCTAAAAAACTAAAAAAACTAAAAAAAGGCAAAAACTACAAAAAAACTAAAAACTAATAAAAAAGCTAAAAAACTAAAAAAACTAAAAAAAGGCAAAAACTACAAAAAAACTAAAAACTAATAAAAAAATAAAAAAGCTAAAAAACTAAAAAAACTAAAAAAACTAAAAAAAGGTAAAAAACAAAAAAAACTAAAAACTAAAAAAACTAAAAAAAGGAAAAAACTGAAAAATAAGCTAAAATAAAGGTAAAAACCAATAAAAAACTAAAAAAACTGAAAAAACTAAAAAAAGGCAAAAACTACAAAAAAAAACTAAAAACTAATAAAAAAAGTAAAAAAGCTAAAAAACTAAAAAAAACTAAAAACACTAAAAAAGGTAAAAAACTAAAAAAAAATAAAAAATAAAAAAAAAATAAAAAAAGGAAAAAACTGAAAAATAAGCTAAAATAAAGGTAAAAACTAAAAAGAAAAAAAGGAAAAAACTAAAAAAAATTTTTATCTAAAAAACTAAAAAAAAACTAAAAAAGGTAAAAACTAAAAGAACTAAAAAAGAAAAAAATAAATGACGACACTCAAAGAGAAAGCGACCAGGACAAAAGGAATGTTTGATTAGCAATCAACAAAGCACCGGGACACAGGGAGTATAAATGACGACCAGGACATAAGTAAAAAAAAAACTAACAAAACTAAAAAGAAGGTAAAAACTACAAAAAAACTAAAAAGAAAAAAAAAACTAAAAACTAATAAAAAAACTAAAAAATCTAAAAATCTAAATAAACTAAAAAAGAAAAAAAAAGGAAAAAAATAAAGGAGAAAAACAAAACTTAAAAAAAGGCAAAAACTACAAAAAAAACTAAAAACTAAAAAAAAAAGTAAAAAAGCTAAAAAACTAAAAAAAACTAAAAAAACTAAAAAAAGGTAAAAACTAAAAAAAATAAAAAATAAAAAAAAACTAAAAAAAGGAAAAAACTGAAAAATAAGCTAAAATAAAGGTAAAAACCAATAAAAAACTAAAAAGAAAAAAAGGAAAAAACTAAAAAAAATTTTCATCTAAAAAACTAAAAAAAACTAAAAAAGGTAAAAACTAAAAGAACTGAAAAAGAAAAAAATAAATGACGACACTCAAAGAGAAAGCGACCAGGACAAAAGGAATGTTCGATTAGCAATCAACAAAGCACCGGGACACAGGGAGTATAAATGACGGACATAAGTAAAAAAAAAAAAACTAACAAAACTAAAAAGAAGGTAAAAACTACAAAAAAACTAAAAAGAAAAAAAAACTAAAAACTAATAATAAAACTAAAAAATCTAAAAATCTAAATAAACTAAAAAAGAAAAAAAAGGAGAAAAACAAAACTAAAAAACGAATGTATATACAGACCGGGACACCGGGATACAAATGACGACCGGGACACAGGGAATATAAATGACGACCGGGACACAGGGACACAACTACAACGGGGACACCGGGGGAAACAGGGGGATATAAATGACGACCGGGACACCGGGACAGGGAATGGTCGATTAGCAATCACCATCAACAAAGCTCAAGGGCAATCATTAGAATCATGAGGTATAGATCTGAATACAGATTGTTTTCCCATGGACCATTATATGTTGCATGTTCAAGAGTCGGTAAACCTGACAATCTATTTATATGCAAAGACAATGGGACAGCAAAGAATGTTGTATATTCGCAAGTTTTACGTAGTTAAAACCATATATATATATATATATATATATATATATATATATATATATATATATATATATATATATATATATATATATATATATATATATATATATATATATATATATATATATATATATATATATATATATATATATATATATATATATATATATATATATATATATATATATATATATATATCTATATTCACAGGTGGGACATAGGGATACAACTACAATGGCGCGTAACTATTATGGCGTGTAACGACTTACGCGCGCGGGGGGGCTTGGGGGGGGCGCGAAGCGCCCCCACCAACTAGGTGTTGGGGTGGCGCGAAGCGCCACCCCAACAGCTAGTATATATATATATATATATATATATATATATATATATATAGATATATGTGAATATAGATATATATATAGATATATAGTGAATATAGATATATATATATATATATATATATATATATATATATATATATATATATATATATATATATATATAACTACGTAAAATGTTTTTAACTACGTAAAACTTGCGAATATACAACATTCTTTGCTGTCCCATTGTCTGTGCATATAAATAGATTGTCAGGTTTACCGACTCTTGAACATGCAACATATAATGGTCAATGTGAAAACAATCCGTATTCAGATCTATACCTCATGATTCTAATGATTGCCCTTGAGCTTTGTTGATGGTGATTGCTAATCGACCATTCCCTGAGTCGCCATCGTCATTTATATATCCCCCTGTGCACCCCGGCGTCCCCTTTGTAGTTATGTCCATGTGTCCCGGTCGTCATTTATATTCCCTGTGTCCCGGTCGTCATTTGTGTCCCGGTGTCCCAGTCTCTGATTTCTCTTTGAGTGTCCCGGGCGTCATTTATATTCCTTGTGTCCCGGTGTCCCGGTCGTCATTTATATCCCCCTGTGCCCCCCGGCGTCGCCGTTGTAGTTGTGTCATTTATATTCCCTGTGTCCCGGTCGTCATCCCGGTATACATTCGTTTTTGAATTGGTATATGATGAAATAAATTTTTAATTTTTTCCCTTTTTTCCTTTTAGTTTTTTTTTATTGTTTTTGACCTTTTTTTAGGTTTTTTAGTTTTTTTCTTTTTTCTTTTTAGTTTTTTTTGAAGTTTTTATCTTTTTAGTTTTTTTATTTTTATTTGTATTTTTTTAGTTTTCTTTTTCTCCTTTATTTTTCAGTTTTTTTCCTTTTTTTAGTTTTTTTTTCTTTTTAGTTCTTTTAGTTTTTACCTTTTTAGTTTTTTTTTTAGTTTTTTAGATGAAATTTTTTTTAGTTTTATTCTTTTTTTTCTTTTCAGTTTTTTATTGGTTTTTACCTTTTTTTTTAGCTTTTTTAGTTTTTTTTCGTTTTTTCTTTTTATTTTTTTTTAGTTTTTATCATTTTTATTTTTTTTTTTTATTCTTAATTTTTTTTATTAGTTTTTAGTTTTTTTGTAGTTTTTGCCTTTTTTCGTTTTTTCAGATTTTTTTTTTAGTTTTTAGATTTTTACCTTTTTTAGCCTAACTAGGATTTGAACCTGGGACCTTCATTCTCCGTTCTGACACCCTCTCTCACCGAGTGACTACTCTAGCATGTTCATTTTGGTGTTTTAAATGGTATATTATTAACCAAATTAATGTGTTTTACAATATACTAAGCATCGTCATAACAAAAATGACGACAACTAATTTCATGACGTCAGTCAACACAGAAATTAAGTTCTGAAATTAAGTCATGAAATTAGTTGCCGTCATTTTTGCTTTGACGGTGACGTCATTCAAGTTATATAAGACATATGTTTGCGTAGAAATCTATTAATGTTTAAGTTTACAATGATTGATGAAGATGCTCAAAGAGTCTATGCCAAAAAACTTGCTGCTGATAGAGAAAGTCAGAAAAGAAAGCGTGCCGAGGAACTATCAGCAGCAAGTTTTTTGGCATAGACTCTTTGAGCATCTTCATCAGTCATTGTAAACTTAGACATTAATAGATTTCTACGTGAACATATGTCTTATATAACTTGAATGATGTCACCGTCAAAGCAAAAATGACGACAACTAATTTCATGACGTCAGCCGACACAGAAATATGACGTCACCTGACAACTAATTTCATGACGTCAGCCGACACAGAAACGTGACGTCACCTGATCCACAGATCCACAGACAGACAACTTATTTTTATATATATATATATATGTAACTTATGATGGGTAGGACTAAATTTGCCGAAACTTATATATTTAAAATCAGCATGAAAATCCAGTTCGTTCGATGTATCTATTAGTTTCAAAATTCCATTTTTTAGAGTTTCAGTTACTATTTAGCCATGTCGCTCCTTACTACAGTTCGTTACCACAAACTGTTTGAAACACTGGATTATACTAGAGGTTGAATTCCCATTCACAATTGAACTATCTACTAATGAGCAGTGTATATGTATTATATCACCATTTCTTGTAATATTAAGAACTTTAATACCATCATCATATTTAATGCTTAGTTTAGCTTCATTTTCAAATCCTAAAATAAAACATATATCACTATTAAAAAGAAATTTATAATTCTCTTTCAAAATGATAACAAATTTTATTGTTGCTAGATTAGTTGGTATACTGATTAAGCATCGATCTGGGGATGAACTGAAATAACGAGTTAAGAAATAATTTAAACCCACCTCATCATACTCCCAATTTGGTATAACAACGTTAACCCATTCATCCTTATTTTTTTTCTTTTTATTCAAACACATTGTTGTATATCGAGCAGCTTTTCTACCTAGCCAGCTACATAATTTTTCAATCAAATCATTTGCATTCATGTAAATCCCAATTCCTTGATGAGGTTGTATAACATCAAAGTTATCTTTAATAGCTTTTAGCCTTCTTCTGTAGATTTTTACGAACTGAGGCTGTTTTCTAATCCTCTAGATGTTTCATTTTTTTCACACCTTTCATCTTTCCTCTGTGTCTTTAAGGATCATAGTCCTTATTGATTTCTTTCAAAAGCTCATCATCTATCCCAGAATTGACATTAGCAATGAAATTTGGCTTAATGAGGGGTAAAATAGGTTGACTTGAGTGAGTTGGATTACTTGCTTGCAAACTTAGTGTGTGGCTTAAAGATTGATCCAATCGTTATAATCGTCTTCTTGAATTTATGTCATTTTCATATTATTTATCAGTAATCACATTTGTATTTTTATCTTCTGCTTCAACGATTGGAGCACCCAACTCTTCAACATAGTCACGAAATCCAGCTTGCTCTAAGGAATGTTCTTGAACCATATTCCTTTGTATTTCTGTACTTTTCACTATACTTGCTACTAGTTTATTCAACTTTATAGGATCCATTTATAGAATGAAAGTTTTTACTGGATAACTTTCGAGAGTTCTTTTTCGTAAAAACCACCAATAATGAGTTCACCAGTTTTATGTGATAGTTCATACGTTATAGGGGTTGTATGTTTCCCTTCAGCTATTTAAAACACACCAGTTGTATAATTTGATAGGTAACCTTTATCAAAAACACCATTATCTCAATTTTTTATCAGACGCATTTGGGGAAAAAAAGCTCAGGGGGTAGTTTCCCTCCGATCACTTTTGACTCCTAAAAAGAGCACTAGGACGTCCGATTTAAAATCGAGTGAGTCCCCTCCAAAGTTATACGAACACCCCTTCCATATGAAGTGCCTCTGGGAAAAAACAATAATAAATATTAGAGCCGTATGGCCTTTACTATAGGTGACGCTATAGCAATGCCTATGAAAAAAAAACTTCAGAAATTTATTAGCAAATTTAAAGGAGTGTTTTTCATCTACGTCCATTTTCAAGTGATTCAAGTAAATTCAGGGGTTTTCAAAAACTTAGGAGGTGTCATTTTTCAAATCTGGGCTGTGCTAAATTTGTTTTTGTTTATTTAATTTATCAGCAAAAATACCAAAAAATTTTATTTTCCAAAATCTAAAGAAGGAAATAAAGTACAATCGAAGGGAGTATTCTCCTTCCTGATCAACACGGTTGGCTTCAAGATCATTTTGAAAATCTTGTGGATATGGTTTGCTTCTTTTTTGGCTTGAATTTACCTTTGATAACAGTTACCATTCCTGATTGCGTTGAAATGGGTGTTTCTTTTTGCAAAAGGCCATAACTTTCAAAACGTGTTTTGTAATTATGGACCGTGGTTGACTCTATATTACTGCCACTATGATAGAGTGAGTTGATATGAAACAAAGCTAATCTTTAGTGTACCCTAAAACTGAAAAAACTTTGCCAAAATCTTCGTAATCTACGTAGTTTTTGTTAGTCAAAACATGTATGGTTCGAAGGGCAAGAGCTTCCAAAGCTGGGCAGTTTTCCTCTTTCAACCAATTTAAAGGGAGTTGCATAAATTTACTTATTCGTTTAACGCAACTAACAAGATCATCAACTGTGATCTTGTGATCAAGATCCTCGTCAATAAACTTGAATATTATTGACACTCTTTTCTTACAGAAATTTGAGCACATTTGTTGGAGTTCCTCCATGCTTATTGCATCATCGTCGTCATTATCGTGGATGTAAATCATTCTTTTAACCATACCTTCATCATCTAGGTTTAGCAGATGCATAATCTCACATCCGTCCAGCTTGCCATTTCTATCTTTGTCGAGAGTTTGGAATAACTCTGGGAGTTTGTGACGGTGTTTTAGGAACCGTGCTCCAAATTCAAAATAAGTTGACAAAACCACAGGCAAAATAAATTCCCATAATGTTACACTAGGAGGAAGTTCTGGCCCGCCACCAAATGGAGGGTATAAGACAATTTTTAAAGGTGCTTTACCGCGTATCTGGAGGACAGATCCAGGGTTCTTTTCCCTCCCACAGTAATTTGGAGATGAAAAAATACTTCTTACTAAAATCTGACCAAGGTGGTCATGAAAAATTCTATAGCCCTCGTGATAGAATTCGTGCCCACGTATTATTTCTTGTAGCCCATTCTTTTCTAAGAAGTGATGTGCTGCTAAAGCCGTAAAATAATATATATTATCTCCTCTTTGACTATTTTCAAATAAATCTTCATGCTTTTCTTCAAAGTTATCTACAGGGTCTGCCCATAATATATTTTGCAATGCTACTGACATTCTTCTTGGCTCACACAAACGATTATCTGTATTTAAGTCCCAAGTATACGGTGGATAACCTTCTTCAAAGTATGGAATACCACCATGGACACACCAATATTTGTCGTTGACAACAGCAGCAACGGGCAAATAAGTACAACACTTTATAATGAGGTTATAAATGTTTCGCGAATATTTCATCATTATTTCCTTTTGCGCACCATATTTACGTGTCATTGATCCTGATTCATGGTTTCCACGAACGAAATAAAATTGTTTGGGGTGAACAAGCTTCCATGCCAGTGAATATAGAAATGACTCCAAGTTTTGAGGTCCCCGGTCCATGCAATCACCAAGTTGTATCATAACGTGATCGGCATTGGAACCTTCTTTGAACTCTTTTCTATACATATTTTTCTGATGGTCATACTGGCCATGAATATCTCCAAATAAGGTTACGTTTGTTGCATTTACATAAATGACATTAGGCTCCTTTTCTAAGATTTTAATTGCATCGTCTACCAGATGTATTAGATCCTCGTCTTCGGGTAAGCAGAATTCTGTAAACATTTCTTCTAAATTTCTTAGAAAAACTTCATCATATTCCATATTTACTTGTTTTCTTCAAGCTATTTTTTGCCACATTTAAATCTCATCATCGTGTTTCAATTCAGTATTTCCGTATCGTGATACAAATGTATTTTGAAAATGAATTAATAAATTTCACTTATTTGGGTTTTCTTTGATATATGACAATAATTTTGCTCTTTCTGTCTTTCTATTATTTTGCTCTTTAATTTTGCTCTTTCTGTTTTTCTATTCTGCCACCAGACTTAAAAGAATCAAAATTTCCCTTTCCAATTTATGCAATGAAGACCATAATGTAGCATTAACAGATGTCCTACAATACAAATGCATAATATGGTTTTTATGTTTTATGTGTTTTTATCTGTATTTACCAAATATATTAAAAAACTGCTAAAATGCAAAACTAAAGTTAATCTCTGAGATAGAAAGAAAATGTATGCCATTTTAATCCTATCGAGCAGAATGTTTAACTTCATCATAAATACCTAAATAACATTCTAGTGTTTTTACTGGATTTGTGTTTTTATTTTTACTTTACGTAAAACCAACATTGAATGATCTTAAAAGAAAATAATGTTGATTTCTTTGGTCTCATCACCCCAAGTTAAATAAGGATGTTTTTGAAAGGTTTATTGTGTATACTAAAAAACAAAAATAAAGTTGAATTTAAAGAAGAAGTTTTTATTACGAAAGTAAACAGCGAATTTGAAACTGAAAACGAAAGAGCATTATTGCTTCGCCGATTACATTAGATATAATTACGAAACTACCAAAACAAGCTGACATATTCCGATGTAGTTTTTCTCCAAAGATATTTTCCATTCTCCTCCAATGTCATTTGTCAGTTTCCATTTTCCTTCATTTGTCATTTTCCTTCGATAATATTTTCCAATACAAGTTTTGGCAGCTACTGTTTTACATAATGACAAGGCGTCTGAGGCCCATACAACTGACGTTTCACGTCTTAATTAAAAGTGATACCAGTCATCCATATAATTTTCATTCTCTCTATCTCCATCTATCTATCTCTCTCTTCTTCCATCTTCATTTTTGTCTCTCTCTCATTATCTCTCTCCTCTCTTTACCTGAGAGGGGAGAAATTTCCCTGTTTGGGAAAATTCGTTAAGAGACTTAATTTAGAAAAAAAGATTGATGACGTCATGTTTATATGCATCATTGGTTGGGGTGATATCATGCACTAACATAAAAGTCATCATTCATATTACATTAATCAAACAGTTCGTGGTAACGAACTGTAGTAAGGAGCGACCCGGCTCAATAGTAACCGAAACTCTAAAAAATGATTTTTTTTAGCTTTTCCTCCTCAACGCTCCGCTCTTTACGCTAAAGTTGTTTACTGTTTTTAGAAGTAAAGTTAAGAGAAAGAGTCAAACTTTAGCGTAAAGAGCGAGGCGTTGAGGAGGAAAACCCCCTTTCATATACGGAGTAATTTCTGGTCGTTTTAAGTTTTAATGTCGCTCCTTACTTTCATTAAAAAAAAACTTGTTTTTTTTTATTTTTTTCAAAATAGAATCAAGTTTCTACCAAAAGCTGCATTCAGATATTGTGAAAACTGCAAGGATTTTTAAGGTGTCTAAGGAATAATTTTAGTGTTTTAATTCAAAATCGGAAAATACCTGAAAATTATAAAATCAGTTTCGTTTTTATTAGATTTAATATACTCGATGCGTGATTAATCTTGTAGTTTTGAACGCTGCCAGTTTTATAATCAAACAGTTCGTGGTAACGAACTGTAGTAAGGAGCGACCCGGCTCAATAGTAACCAAAACTCTAAAAAATTGAATTTTGATATCAATAGCTACATCAAAAGAATCGCATTTTAATGCTGATTTTAAATATATAAGTTTCATCAAGTTTAGTTTTACCCATCAAAAGTTACGAGCCTGAGAAAATTTGCCTTATTTAAGAAAATAGGGGGAAACACCCCTTAAAAGTCGTAGAATCTTAACGAAAATGACACTATCAGATTCAGCGTATCAGAGAACCATACTGTAGAAGTTTCAAGCTCTTATCTACAAAAATGTGGAATTTTGTATTTTTTGCCAGAAGACAAAACACGGGTGCGTGTTTATTTGTTTGTTTTTTTTTTTTTTTTCTTTTCCCCAGGGGTCATCGTATCGACCAAGTGGTCCTAAAATTTCGCAAGAGAGCTCATTCTAACGGAAATGAAAAGTTCTAGTGCCCTTTTTAAGTGACCAAAAAAATTGGAGGGCATCTAGGCCCCCTCCTACGCTCATTTGTTTCCCAAAGTCAACGAATCAAAATTTTGAGATAGCTATTTTGTTCAGCATAGTCGAAAACCATAATAACTATGTCTTTGGGGATGACTTACTCCCCCACAATCCCTGGGGGAGGGGCTGCAAGTTACAAACTTCAACCAGTGTTTACATATAGTAATGGTTATTGGGAAGTGTACAGACGTTTTCAGGGGGATTTTATTTTGTTTGGGGGTGGGGCTGAGGGGAGGGGGCTATGTTGGAGGATCTTTCCTTGGAGGAATCTGTCATTGGGGAAGAAAAATTCAATGAAAAGGGCGCAGGATTTTCTAGCAATACTAAAAGAAAACAATGAAAAATAATTATGAAAACTTTTTTCAAATGAAAGGAAGGGGTAGCACTGAAACTTAAAACGAACAGAGGTTATTACTTATATCAGGGGTTCTAAAAATACTTTAGCATAAATAGCGAGGTATTTAGGAGGAGATAAATACCTCGCTCTTTATGCTAAAGTATTTTTAGTAATTTCAACTATTTATTCTACGGCCTTTCTGATTCAGGGGTCATTCTTAAGGAATTGGGACAAAACTTACCATTTATTGTAAAGAGCTAGGTATTAACGAGGGTAAAAACCCCCTCGTATACATAATAAAAATATAAGATTATGAAAGTTTGTTACGTAAGTTAATTCTTAAGTTACGTATATTTTTTACTAATAAAAATATTCGTTAAAAATTAAAAGTTCTAGTTGCATTCTTAAGTAACCGAAAAATTGGAGGGGAACTAGACCTCCTTCTCCACCCCTTATTTCTCAAAATCGTCTGATCAAAACTAAGAGAAAGCCATTTAGCCAAAAAAAAGAATTAATATACAAATTTCATTTTAATAATTTATGTGAGGAGAGCCAAAACCAAACATGCATTAATTCAAAAACGTTCAGAAATTAAATAAAAAAAAACTAATTTTTTTAGCTGAAAGTAAGGAGCGACATTAAAACTTAAAACGAACAGAAATTACTTCGTATATGAAATGCGTTGTCCCCTCCGCAATCCCTTGCTCTTTACGCTAAAGCTTTTAATTGTTTTAAAAAGTAGAATTGTGGTAAAGAGTCAAACTTTAGCGTAAAGAGCGAGGGATTGCGGAGTGGACAACCCATTTCATATACGGAGTAATTTCTGTTCGTTTTAAGTTTTAATGTCGCTCCTTACTTTCAGCTAAAAAAATTAGTTTTTTTTATTTAATGTCTCTAAAAAACGAGATTTTTAACAAAAAAATTTCAATTGTTAAAAATGATGATGATTATTTGGAACCACCACCTGAACTGTCAAAGGCAATGGAACCGAGGGAGGGGCATGAGTGGCTTAAGTTCAAATTGGGAGGAAATCGACAGCCTGGCCCATCGGTTGCGAAAGGGCAAATAGGGACAGGTAAAGCAAAGGGCATTGGTAAATTGTCTGAGGCAATGAAAATCGAAAGTGAGGAGGGGGGACAGATGCGGTTAAAGAATATGAAAAAGCGAGTGTTAAAACGTGTCAAAAATGAAAGTGAAGATTAAAGTCACATGTGGTTAGAAGACATGCGAAAACGAGAATTAGGGAGCGTCAAAAATAAAAATGAAAAGTAAAAACACAGGCAATTAGAAGACATGACGCACAGAGATCTTCTGGCCCGCAAGAACCAGCTGAATAGGTCTGAAGTTTGAGAAAGGTTGCTAAAAGCCAGAATTTTAGAAAAGAATATTCATGTCAGTGACGTAATTTTTGTATGCATCAGTGCAGATGACATTATGTACACTGTGCCGTTATGAGTCACCCCAAAAATATCGATCATCCCTAAGATTTTATAACTATATAGCTTAGTTCTACCCTAAGATGGATGGATGAATGATACAGTATCTATCAACAAGTGAAAATGGCATCATTTTAATACATTCCTGAAAAAGGCTTATGCCAGCTATGCCTCTTACTAAGACTATCAGTCTTTGCTTTTTCTCCAATTAGCCATAGATTGATGGCAACTTGATATTAATTCAAAAATCAACAGACCCAATCTCGGCCTTCGGGAGCGAAGGCCGAGAACTGAATTTTATTTCAGTTCTGAGTTCAATCTATAAGGCAATTATGATGAAAGTTGCACCGGTACTTGCAACCTAGTATCAGGGTTGCAGCGGTAAGTAGCAATCAGGGTTAGAGTGGTATCAAGGGCGCCAGCAGAAAGTTTTCCAGGTGATTGTAAATGTGATTGGGTGACAGGATATATATTTCGGGGTGGTTTTTTCGTAGGAATACGTTTAATTTTAAGTTCTTATAGAAAAACTCTCAAATGCAATTGCAATTAAATTGCATGCAAAATGAAACAAAAGATAGTATATTTTAAATTACAAGAATTCCTGACAAAGGGATCAATTTATTTAACTAAGAATATATTTGATTATTATGCATTTAATATTAAGAGAAAATCAAACTAAAACCAAAACAACAGAAAGAGCTATTTTTTCCATAGATTACAACAAATGTAGACATGTCTTTATCTCCCACGCCTTAGAACAATTTACGGAAAGTGTAGAGGTACTCAAAAACTATCCTGCCTGCAGAAATACCATGTTTTGATCTTATACTGGCCATGTAACATGTACCTCTTTCATAGCAGGACAATTCTTCCCCTCGAAGTTAAATCCCTTATGTATCCAGACATTAAAATAAAATAGAATAGCGAGAGAAAAACAAGATTTAAACTTACTATACAAAATGACCCTCTTTCTTTTTATTGTCCTATTCAATTTAATAAAATGAAAAGGTTGAAAAGAAATTCGTCACAAAAGAATCTTATAAACAAGTTTAATAACAAACTGGAAGTAAAAAGTGACTTGGGTTAATATTCACCAAAGCTAAAAATGAAAAACTTATGAAACCTGCTGCAGTAGCAGTATTGGCTTTTTATGCTGATTATAAATATATTAAATTCTTTCAGTTTATTGTTGCCCACCCAAAACGAAAAATAAAAAAAAAAACGAAAAATTTGCCTGATTTTGAAAAAAGTTGAAACAGCCCCAAAAAAGCAAGTGATCTGATTGAAATCCCTTTATTAGATACATCATATCAGAGAACCCTAACGTAGAGTCTGCAAGCTCCAATCTTCAAGATATGGAATTTTGCATTTCTTTTCAGAAGAAACATCCTCGATGCATGCTTATTTGTTTTGTTTTTCCCCAGGGGTGACTGTATTAAACCGAATGTCCAAGATAATTGAGAAAGGAGCTGATTCAAACGTAAATTTAAGTGATCATAAATATTGGGCCAGTGGAAAGTCTTGTTCGCTGACATTTTAGGGCACCAAACTACGACTTTACCCCGAGGAGGAAGAATTTGCAGTATATTTAAAACTCTGAGAAGCTAATTGATTTAAAAGTATCACCAACTATATTTTAGGCTTCCAAGTTGCAGAAGAAGTAATGCAGTTCGTTACGTAAGTTAATTCGTAAATTACGTATATTTTTTTACTAATGGAAATGTTCGGAAAAAATTAAAAGTTCTAGTTGCCTTTTTAAGTAACCAAAAAATTGGAGGGCAACTAGGCTTCCTCCCTCGTTCCTTTTTTCTCAAGATCTTCCGATTAAAACTATGAGAAAGCCATTTGGCAAAAATAAATTAATATGCAAATTTCGTTTTGATTATTTATGTGCAGAGAGCCAAGATCAAAACATGCATTAATTAAAAAAAGTCCGGAAACTAAATAAAAAAATAAATTTTTTTAAAGGAAAGTAAGGAGCGATATTAAAACTTAAAACGAACAGAAATTACTCCGTATATGAAAAGGGGTTTTCCTCTTCAACGCCCCGCTCTTTACGCTAAAGTTTTTTACTGTTTTAAGAAGTAGAATTAAGAGAAAGAGTCAAACTTTAGCGTAAAGAGCGAGGCGTTGAGGAGGAAAAGCCCCTTCTTATACTGAGTAATTTCTGTTCGTTTAAGTTTTAATGTCGCTCCTTACTTTCATATAAAAAAACTTGTTTTTTTATTTAATTCACTAAATAAAACTTGGCAAAAAGCCTCACAGCTGAAATATCTCCTATAGTTTCAATAGTATAGTTCAAATACCAGTAAATCCGTCAAACAAGTTAATTTGGCAGAGTAAGAGCACTGAATAAACGAATATCGAAAACTAGGTCAAATTCAAATTTCAAACTAGATTGCAATTTATAATCCTCGTAGGATTATAAATTAGGATCTCTAGGTGTTATGTCATTGAACTCTGAATCAATACTGAGAATTGAGGAAGAATTGATTTTTTTGTTACTTTAACAAAATCATTTAGAAAAAATGTTTGTGGAAAACTGGAAAGGGGTCACTCAGTTACAGACTATAACTTATATTTTATGGCCCCCTTCCCCCTGTTGGCCCCTCAATTTTGGTACCTCGAAATTTGGACCTCGATCGAGCTTATTTTTTCTTAGCTGACGTTGGTTCTCTCCTTCTTCTCCTATCTTTTTCGCTATCTATTTCCATCGCACTAGCTTCATCTTCACCATCGCTAGTGTCAGACTCAGCGTCAACTATGTTAGAACACATGGTACCTATACATCGTATTTAGATAAAATTGAATAAAAAAAGTTTTTTTTAACTGAAAGTAAGGAGCGATATTAAAACTTAAAAAGAACAGAAATTACTCAGTAATTGAAAGGGGCTGTTCCCTCCTCAACGCCTCGCTCTTTATGCTAAAGTTTGACTCTTTCTCTCAACTCTACTTTTTAAAACAATAAAAAACTTTAGCATAAAGCGCGGGGCATTAAGGAGGGAATAGCCCCTTTCATATACAGAGTAATTTCAGTTCGTTTTAGGTTTTAATATCGGTCCTTATTTTCAGTTAAAAAAACTTGTTTTTTATTTAGTTTTTGAATTAATGCATGTTTTGATTTTGGCTCTCCATACATGAATATTAAAACAAAATTTGCAAATTAATTTCTTTTTATGGCTAAATGGCTTTCTCATAGTTTTAATCGGATGATTTTGGGAAAAGAGGAGCGAGGGAGTAGACCTAGTTACCCTCCAATTTTTTGGTTATTTAAAAGGCAACTAAAACTTTTAATTTTTTACGAACGTTTTTATTAGTAAAATTACACGTAACTTACGAATTAACTTACGTAACGAACTTCTATATTCGTATGTTTTTTTGCTTATATGAGGGGGTTCCGCCCTCATCAATACCTCGCTCTTTACACTAAAGCTTAAATTTCGTCCCGATTCCTTAAGAATGGCCCCTGAATCACAAACGCCGTAGAATAAATAGTTGAAATTAATAAAATCACGTCAGGGTAAAGAGCGAGGTATTAGGTGGAGGTGAACCTCTCATATGCGTAATAATGTCTGTTCGTTTTAAGTTTCAATGCTGTTCCTTACTTTCAGTTGAAAAAACTTTTTCATGTGTATGTTTTCATTGTTCTTTAAAAAAAAACACACTAAAAAATCCTGTGCCCCCTTCATGGGAATTTTCTTTTCCCGTGACAAATTCCTCCATGGAAAGTTCCCCCAAATAACCTCCTCCCCTGAACCCCTCCCCCAGCAAAAATACCGCTAATTGTGTCTGTACATTTCCCAATAACCATTACTATATGTAAACACTGGTCAAATCCCTCAATCCCCGACTACGAGCATGGGAGGGGCCAAGGTGCCCTCTAATTTTTTGGTCACTTAGAAAGGGCACTAAAATTTTCAATTTCCGTTATAATGAGCCCTTCTCACGACATTCTATGACCGATTCAGTGGTTCCCTGAATCGGTTCATTTATGAACCGATTCAGGGCAAACCCTACCGGTCACGACATTCTAGTTTGACTCCAGGGCAAACTAGCTGTTGGGGTGGCGCGAAGCGCCATCCCAACAGCTAGTTTTAAATAGATAACATAAAACAAGAATTATCTGAAAAGTTCCTTCCCTGGGGTATGGCCTCATATTTTATTGATGTCGCTCCCTGTTTCTGTGCGATTCTATTTTCACTTTTCCAACTAAGAAAGATTTTCTCCTGTGGGTAGCAATTACTTTTGAAAGAAACTTTTCCCATCATGTAACTCTAGTGGATATTTTGCATATATTTATCCAACTCACGATAGTTGAAAATGATCTGTTCGTTGTAATAGCTATAAGACATTTTTACTCAACAGCTTGGACCATCAGATTTGACAAATATATCGAAACAACTAAAGCAAAGGGCAAAAAATTGTCAATGTAATGTTTGACAAAAATTAAGTAAAAATAAATTTCCGAATGGGAAACAATTCAAAGTGGGACTTGCAACCACTGAAGCAAAACATTAAGTATCAAAACTAACCGATGAAGCTGTTCTGGGCAACATGGCCTGGGGGCGCCACAGCTGGGGAACTCTCCATCTTGATCCAACGTTTAAATTTGATTCGGCTTTTTTGCTTGTATTTTAGTCGGGAGGGAGGCAGTGCAACTAATTTTTCCTGGGCACCACCAGAACCAACACTAGGAACAGCTCTGCTGGTGGCACTCATAATAATTGTTTATTTTCACAAAATTCACTAGTTTTTTTTTTTTTTTTTCAATTTTTCCTCTTTCCGAATTCGTCCCAAAATACGACAAAATGACATCAACCGTAGAAACTGAAATATTAAAATAAAATGCATGTCATTGTGTTCCTGGTATACATCAGGAATAAAAGCGTGACATCTTTTGACAAGATTATCGAGGTCTTTCAAAAAATTTCAAAATTTGTTTCTTTGGAGTCCTTAAAACAAGAGTTGAATTCACTGTTTACTGTTGAGACTTTGTCGTCAGCTCCAATATTGCTACGAGGGGGGGGGGGGGGAAATTAATGACTTGGATGCGATGTCAAAGCAGGAGTTGGTATCGGTATTTTAAATTTATCATTTGATATAAGGTAAGAGACCTATGGACCTGAGTGATTTTCAAAGCCGGCCATTGAAGCTCTTCACGGTTTCTGTTTTGAAGGAAACGGGCTATAATGTGTAATTTAGATGGCTCTCATAGTTCATTGACAAAAAAAGGTGTTATGTGTGAAGAATTGAGAATACCCAAGATTCTTGATTGACTATGAAACAAGTTTACCGTTTGGTTTGATAATACAACACAAGCATCTTTTGAAAAGTTGCTTATCAGGGGTGAGACGTCATATTCCCTATCCCTGGTGTTCGCTTCAATTGCCTGACTCCCTGTTCTTAGCTGTAATAGAACAGGAGATTCCTCTAATGCTCTACTACAAAGAAAAACAGTGCACAGACAAAGTTTAACAGCAGCAAAATAAAGTACTTCATCCCCCCTCCCTCTGAATATATACTTTTTCCAACAGTCCGCTCAAGACATTATTTATATTAATATAAATAAACACTTGTTTAATATGATTAAACACGTCATACTTTTGTAAACTTATCTTTCGAACATATAATTTTTTTTTGGATTTTGTAGCTACAATCTTTTTCTTATTATATATAATTGAATGCATAAAAATTTTGGTTTCTTTTATATGATGAATAAGGTGCAAATTGTAATTTTTTCAGTCAATAGAAAATTTTCACAATATTGTTCTTTTATTAAAGGATAAATGCTTGATTCCAACATAAACATTTAGATATTAATTTATCTTCATTAAATTTCAGAATGTTCATTTGGGACTGGCTCACTGGTATGCTTAGTTACTTAGGACTCTACAAAAAATCAGGCAAGCTGTTGCTTTTGGGTCTCGATAATGCTGGCAAGACGTCATTGCTGCGAATGTTGAGAGATGATAGGATGGGACAACATAACCCGACCATACACCCAACTTCGGAAGAGCTGTGCATTGGCAAGATCAAGTTCACCACTTTCGATTTGGGTGGTCATAGATCAGCAAGGAAAGTGTGGCTAGATTACTTCCCTCTTGTCGATGCCATCGTTTTCCTGATTGATGTTGCAGATCAAGCCCGATTTGAAGAGGCAAAACAAGAGTTGAATTATATATTAACAGAAGAAACTTTGTCAACAGTTCCAATACTGATACTTGGGAATAAAATTGATCTCTTTAATGCAGTTTCAGAGGAGCAACTGCTGTCAGCATTTCAACTCCATCCTGTGAAAACAGGCAAAGGACCAATGGACAAGAGTAATCTTCGTGGCCGACCATTGGAGCTTTACATGATTTCTGTTTTTAAGAAAACGGGCTATGCAGAGGCCTTCAGATGGCTCTCGCAGTTCATCGACTAGTAAAATAACTATTATGCATGAAAGGATAAGGATTTACATAATGCTTGGATCATAATAATGCGAAACTCTTCATTTGTATAAAGTTCTTTTTCTGCAAAGTTTTTGAAGTTTTCAAAGGGATTCGACTAGCCAAAGGTAGAAAACGTCCTCAACTCTAGACTGAACATTATAATATGTAATCAGTATTATTTAAGAACCTCCTCCCTATCTACCCTGTGCAAAAAGGCTTAGTGAAAAGGAATACATCTGATAAAAATTTTTAGTTTTGTTTTGGAAAATGGTGAATATTTTACTGGTGTTCTTATACATTTAAAAAAGAGCGTCAGATACCGTTGATCTCAGTATTGTATTGGATAGTTTAAGATATTTGGGTGTAAAAAAATTTTATGAAAGTTCTTAAGCCGAACTGGCCAGACATGACAATAAACAACAAAGAGAGATAAAACTCTACAAAAAGAAAACTTCAAACGAGACGACGGCCAGTAGAGAGGAAAGACAACGCGGATATTTCACCTGTATCCAAACAAGGCGTCCTCAGCACAAGATAAAAAATTAAAAGAAAACTAATCTAAAAACAAATAAAAACCACCACCAATAATAATAAATACAATTGCCGCTACTTATCCACGTAGGGAAAAGCAGCTATTTGAGTTACTTCAATGAGAATCAAAGAGCAACTGAGGAAAAATTATGAAAATTGAAACTTATTTAATTATTCTGTTGCGAAATAATCCTCTTGTAAGCTAATGTTGAAGCAACTCTTTTTGGTCTAGTGGGTAATCTTGTCCCCTGGTGATTGTGTAAAACTTTAATTCCCCCATTGACAATTGGTTCACTTTTCAAAAGAACATCATAAATTGGGTCAATATTTAAATTCCCTGTGTCTCTGTTCATTGAAATATTAGCAAATATATGTTTTTTAATTTCTATAACCTCCCTCGCCAACTGAGAAAAACCTCTATCATTAGAAATAGCTGTAGCCCCATCAAATTGTATAAAATGTTCGGGATAAAAGAATGTATGTTCAGCTAGAGCCGAAACAAAAGTTTCCGGAGGCTTTCTTAATTGTAGAGTTTTTTCTATTGAGTAGCGATGCTCAATAAATCTTTCAGTAAATTGTTGGTGAGTTCTACCAATATAAAACTTTCCACAGGAACAAGGAATTTTATATACCCCACTAACTAAATCTCCCCGGGTTAAATCCTTCCCAGAATTAAGAAAACTACCTAATGGTCTCACTGATTGGAAACAAGTATTAATGTTATGTTTACCTAAAATTCATTTAAGCATTCCCCCAAAGTAGGTACATAAGGTAAAGAAATGAAACTTTTCGGTAAGTTTAATTCTGTGCACTGTGAAACCCCAATAGCTCTATTGTTGTCTTTAATACGTCTATTTTTTATTATTTTATCAATGAATTTAATCGGGTAGCTATTACAAAATAAAACATCCCTCAAATACAACAATTCAGAATCTGAAAACTCCCGGGAACAAATTCTGAAAGAACAACCCCTCGTTTCACTGAAATAGGGTGGCATGAGTGAAAGTTCAAATACCTATCACTGTGAGTAGTCTTTCTATATACTGAAAAAAGTAAATGGAACTCGCTTTTAATCAATAAGATATCCAGAAAAGGTAGTTTATCATTTTCTTCAGACTCCACTGTAAATTTTACGTTTTTGTCAAAACTATTTAAATGTTTATGGAAAAGGTCTAAAGACTCTAAACCGTGTTTCCAATTGCAAACCACATCATCCATGAATCTGCCCCAGAAACAAGGAGAGAGCCTAAAACTGTGTATGGCGGAGGTTTCAATAGATTCCATGAAGAGATTTGCCAACAAAGGGGAGAGAGATGCCCCCATAGCCAAACCAAACACCTGTTTGTAAAATTCACCTCTAAAACCAAAATAAAGAGAATGTTCATTTGCAAGGATAACCAATTTCATAATGACTTCAATATCCAAAATCGCCATGGTCACATCTTGTATCAAATCAAAGTGCTTTTGTAATTTAATCCTTAATATATCCTCGCACTTTTTCACATTACAATTTGAACACATGGACACCACATCAAAACTACAGACAATTGAATTCTCCTCTAGTGTGAAATTTTTTAACTTATTAGTAAGATCAGTGGAATTTTTTATATGTGATTTTTGTGTTTCTAAGAGTGGACGCAATGCCACCGACAACCACTTTCCTAATTTTGCCACTGGTGATGAGAAAGTTGAAACAATGGGACGGAGGGGGACTCCCGTCTTATGAATTTTAAGTAGACCATAGATCTTTGGTGCGAAACAACCTCTTGGATAAAATTTATTATAAAATTGTGGGGTAATGTTTAAATTATTTTTCAGTGACTCCAATTCCTTTCTAATCGACTTTACATATTTATCCGTAGGATCGAAATCCAATTTCTTGTAAATAGTGGTATCCGAAATGATTGTATTCATTTTACGATCATAATCATCAGTGTCCATAATTACAATAGTATTATCTTTATCTGCCCTAGTGATAGTAAGGGCCTTATCCTTTTTCAAATAAGATAGTATTTTAATGTATTTAAAGATTTATTGAGCATCGCAACTCAATAGAAAAAACCCACAATTAAGAAAGCCGCTACAACGAAGATACGCTAAGATATTGCTAAATAGTCTTTAGTTCTAATTAGAAATTCACGCTGCCTTAGGGAAAACTCACTACAGCATCAACAAACTGTAAGTTATAAATGAACGATTACAATATTTTATAAAATAAATTAATTAATCATCCCTAGGAAGTTTTCATACCTGATTAGATTGACATTGATTTTCAAATAGTTGGCTTGAGGATAATTTTTACGAATATTTTACTAGTAAAAGATAAACGTAACTTATAAATTAGCTTACGTAACGAACTTTTGTAATCTCATGTTTTTATTACATACTAGCTGTTGGGGTGGCGCTTCGCGCCACCCCAACATCTAGTTGGTGGGGCGCTTCGCACCCCCCCAAGCCCCCCCCCCCCCCGAGCGCGTAAGTCGTTACGCGCCATTGTAGTTGTGTCCCTGTGTCCCACCTGTGAATAGAGATAAATATAAATATATGTTTTTAACTACGTAAAACATGCGAATATACAACATTCTTCGCTGTCCCATTGTCTGTGCATATAAATAGATTGTCAGGTTTACTGACTCTTGAACATGCAACATATAATTGGCCATGGGAAAAACAATCCGTATTCAGATCTATACCTCATTATTCTAATGATGTGTCCCTGTGTCCCGTCGTCATTTATATTCCCTGTGTCCCGGTCGTCATTTGTGTCCCGGTGTCCCAGTTTGTAATTTCTCTTTGAGTGTCCCGGTCGTCATTTATATTCCCTGTGTCCCGGTCGTCATTTGTGTCCCGGTCTGTAATTTCTATTTGAACAATCCCTGTGTCCCGGTCGTCATTTATATATCCCGCCTGTGCCCCCGGCGTCCCCGTTGTAGTTGTATCCCGGTCGTCATTTATATTCCCTGTATCCCGGTCGTGATTTGTGTCCGGGTGTCCCAGTCTGTAATTTCTCTTTGAGGTTCCCGGTCGTCACTTATATTCCCTCTGTCTCGGTCGTCATTTGTGTCCCGGTCTGTAATTTCTCTTTGAGTGTTTTTTCTTTTTAGTTTTTTACCTTTTTTCTTTTTTCAGTTTTCTTTTTCTTCTTTATTTTTCAGCGTCACTATGAAGTACATATCGACAAACCTTTGTTTTTTTAACTTAAATCTGGTAGGCATTGATGACCTTATCCAAGTCAAAATCCCAAACCCAATCACCATCGCTATCATTTTCAGTTTTGATATGTTTTGACTCTCGCTGTCCAGGTGGATTTTCATCTAACTGCGCGGTTTTGCGTTCTTTAGCCGCAAGCCCGTTTTCTTGCTGTTCTTGTGATTCCCCGGCACGCTTTCTTTTCTTACTTTCTCTATCAGCTGCAAGCCTGTTTTCTTGCTGTTCTTGTGATTCCTCGGAACGCAAACTCTTTGAGCAGCTTCCTCGGCTGTTGCCATTGTAGGTTCTTCAGTCATTTTACAATTAAACATTTTTCCGTGAACAAATGTCTTAAATACCGTTAATAACGTCACCGTCATAGCAAAAATGACGATAACTAACTTAATGACGTCAGTCGACACAGAAATATGACGTCACCTGACAGACAGACACACAACTTATTTTTATATATATAGATATGAGGGGTTCACCCCCTCGTCAGTACCTCACTCTTTACACTAAATATTAAATTTTGTCCCAATTCATTAAGAATGACTCCTGAATCACAAAAGCCGTAGAATAAATAGTTAGAATCACTAAAAATACTTTAGCGTAAAGAGCGAGGTATTAGGAGGAGGTGAGCCCCTTATATGCGTAATAATTTCTGTTCGTTTTAAGTTTTAATGCTGCTCCTCACTTCCAATTGAAAAAAAAAACTTTTGATATTTATTTTTTCATTGTTGTTTTTAAATAATGCTAGAAAATCCTGCACTCCCTTCATGGAAATTTTCTTCCCCCATGACAAATTCCTCGATGAAAAGTCCCCCCAACATATCCCTCTCTTGTCAACCCCTCCCCCCAACCCAAAAAATCCCCTGAAAACGTATGTACATTTCCCAATAAGCATTACTAAATGTAAGCACTGGTCAAAGTTTGTAACTTGTAGCCCCTCCCACGGGGACAGTGGCGGAGTAAGTCGTCCCCAATGACATAGTTATAAGGTTTTTCGACCACGCTGAATAAAATGACTATCTCAGAATGTTGATCCGTTGACTTTGGGAAAACAATTAGCGTGGGAGGGGGCCTAGATGCCCTCCAATTTTTCTGGTCACTTAAAAAGGGAACTAGAACTTTTCATTTCCGTTAGAATGAGCCCTCTCGCAAGATTCTAGCACCACTGGGTCGATAGGATCACCCCTGGAAAAAAAAAACAAAACAAACAAACACGCATCCGTGATCGGCCTTCTGGCAAAAAATACAAAATTCCACATTTTTGTAGATAGGAGCTTGCAACTTCTACAAAAGAGTTCAATGATACGCTGAATCTGATGGTGTGATTTTCGTTAAGATTCTATGACTTTTAGGAGGTGTTTTCCCCTATTTTCTAAAATAGGGCAAATTTTCTCAGGCTCGTAACTTTTGATGGGTAAGACTAAACTTGATGAAACTTATATATTTAAAATCCGCATTAAAATTCGATTCTTTTGATATAGCTATTGGTATCAAAATTTTATTTTTTAGAGTTTTGGTTACTATTGAGCCGAATCGCTCCTTACTACAGTTCGTTACCACGAACTGTTTGATCCCTTATTTTCGCTAGTTGAAGTTGAACTCAGTGTTTCAAGCCGAAGTAATCTCTCCCGCACCTTGAACATAGTTTGAGGAAAAAACTAAAGAAAATATATGAAGAGTAATAGTGGGTCCTCAGAAATCCCTCCCAAAGAAACGATATGGTGAATCATTATCATTCAGTTTTAAAAATGGGACCGATAAATCGCTAGTAAAATCATTTGCGAATGAAAGATCTAAAGCCGATACTCTTCACTGAGTTCAATACCTAACTTAACCTGTCCTTGTCTAGCTCACGTCAGAAAATTAATAGCAATGCAACAACCAGGAGTGCGTAATAGAGCAATAACCAATAGCATTGCTACATACCACTCTGGTAATAACTCTAAGACTATTCCTAATAAAGGATTTCTCCTTTCCATGGGAAATATTTCCGGAGATAAGAAACACATTGTTCATAGTTTATCGATCCGAGCAAAAATCCAGTGAATTCCCCGATTTGGAAATACCCAGAATCTGTTTGACTATTTCTTACAACACTACTTTTTATAACAATAAAAACTTTAGCGTAAAGATTGAGGCGTTGAGGAGGGGATAGCCCCTATCATATACGAAATAATTTCCGTTCGTTTTAAGTTTTAAGGTCACGCCTTATTTGCAGTTAAAAGAACATTTTTTTAATTTAATTTTTGAACGTTTTAGAATTAATGCATGTTTTGATTTTGGCTAATCGCACATGAATAATTAAGACGAAATTTGCATATTATTATTATTTTTTTTGGTTGAATGGCTTGCTCATAGTTTTGATCGGTTGATTTTGATAAAAATAAGGATGGGGGAGGCGGCCTAGTTGCCCTCCAATTTTTGGTTCCTTAAAAGTGCAACTAGAACCTTTTATTTTTTGCGGGCGTTTTTATTAGTAATAAATATGCATAACTTACGAATTAACTTACGTAATGAACTTCTATGTTTGTATATTTTTGTTACGTATAGGAGGAGGTTTGCCCCCTCGTCAATACCTTGCCCTTTACACTAAAGCTTGAATTGTTTCCCAATTCTTTAAGAATAGCCCCTGAATCACAAAGGCCGTAGAATAAATAGTCGAAATTACTAAAAATACTTTAGTGTAAGCGAGGTATTGGGGAGGAGACGAATCCCCCTATATACGTAATAATTTCTGGTCGTTTTAGCTTTTAATGCTGCTCCTTACTTCCAGTTGACAAACTTTTTTATTTTCTCAATGTTTTTTTTTTTTAATAATGCTAGAAAATCAGGATTTTCGGTTTCTTTCTCTTCCCTCATGATAACTTCCTCCATGGAACTATCTTCTCAAGTAACCCCCCCCCTCAACGCGAAAAAGTCTCCTTGAAAACTTCTCTACATTTTTCGATAACCATTACTATATGTAAACAATGGCCAAAGTTTGCAACTTGAAGCCCCCCCCCAGGGACTGGGGGAGATTAAATCGTCCCCAGAGACATAATTATTAAGTTTTTAGACTATATTGAACAAAATGTTTAGCTCTAAATTTTGATCCAATGGCTTCAGGAAAACTGAGCGTGGGAGGGGGACTAGGTGCCCTCCAATTTTATGGTCACTAAGAAAGGCCACTAGAACTTTGAATTTCCTTTAGAATGAGTCCTCTCGCGACATTTTAGGAAAACTGGGTCGATGCGGTCACGCCAGGAAAAAAAACAAAACAAACAATCACACATCCGTGATTTGTCTTCTGGCAAAAAATTAAAAATTCCACATTTTTGTAGATAGGAGCTTGAAAATTTTACAATAGTTTTATGATACGCTAAATCTGATGATGTGATTTTCGTTGAGATTCTATGACTTTAGGGGGTGTTTCCCCTTATTTTCTAAAATGAGTCCAATTTTCTCAGGGTCGTAACTTTTGATGGGTATAACTAAACTCGATGAAACTTATATATTTAAAATCAGCATAAAATGCGATTCTTTTGATGTAACTATTGGTATCAAAATTCCTTTTTTAGAGTTTCGGTTACTATTGAGCCGGGTCGCTCCTTATAGTTTGGTATCACGAACTGTTTGATTTACCATACCTTAGGGATACGTTACTACAGCAGCAACTAAATCAAATTTATGGATGGCTAATTAAAATATTTCGAAAATACATTAATTAACTTTAACGTAATGTAATTTAACCTTAACTTAGCGTAATTTGACCACTTATCTTAGGAGATCACTTTGGTTCCATAAAGCTGCTCAACTTGTGACTTTAAGATACGCTAAGACATTGCTAAATAGACTTTAATTCTAATTAGAAATTTACGCTGCCTTAGGGAAAACTAACTACAGCATCAGCAAAATGTAAGTTATCAATGAAAAATTACAATATTTTATAAAATAAATTAATTAATCATCCCTCGGAAGTTTTCATACCTGATTAGATTGACATTGATTTTCAAATAGTTGGCTTGAGGATAATTATGGTGATTTTAGACAATTATTATAGATTCTGATGTTAGCCTAGTGCGAAAGGACTTGTTTAAGTAAGATACTAAACGTAGAATAAGTTAAGCATTTCGCTTAGAAAATGGTTGATAAAGTCGCTTAATTTATGACTTAAAGTTACGGCATGTGATCATACGGAAAAAAATTGTGTACAACATAGGCATTACCAAACAGAATCGAGTTCTGCTTAGGATTTTAAGTAACTTAAGAATTTTAAGTATAGACTAGCCGGTATAACATCAACAAAACGAGCAAGTAATACGTTTTAAAAATGAATTAATTCAGTTTTTCTAAAGTCAGTTCATATTTGTTCAGAACTTTATTCTCTAGGCTCCATTTTTATTTTTTTAATAGCTTTCTTATGGTGATCGAGAAATTCAAATCGATGATTATAATTGATTTATGGATTCTATGTTAGCCCAGTTTAAAAGGACTTATTTTAAGGTCGTACCTAGCTTAACAGGACTCAAACACGAAACATACATAATTATCTATGCTAGGTTATTATCTTATTACTTACGTAGCTTGAAACTCCCTTGAGACAATTACTATAAAATACCTTTAATGACAGTTTCAATCGCTTCCTACAAACAAAGGTAATTGCTAAGACTCCTGTTGTGTTTCATCGAATCTTTACACTAAAAAAAGGAAGTTAACCTTAAGTAAGTTTTTGGATAATTTACAAACAATATCAGACTGTGTTAAACATACAATTAAACTTTACGCTTAATATGTAGTTTTATAAAATATAAGGATTAGTTTCTGCGACATTTTGAATTTTAAGTTAAGACATTTAAAGAATTGTCAGTGTTTGAGGTTTGGGCCTTCTAGATACAAAATTAATAGAATTCCTAGTCATCTTGGTTTGGAGACAGATCCAAGGTTTTCCCGAGTTCGAGTAGGGTCGGTCTACTTCTAATGGTTAGTGCAATACCTTCTTATTTTTAATTGCAGTTTGTACATCTGGCAGGACCAATTTCAGCTTGACTTAATTTCACAGTCCGGTTTGACCTAAGTTTCGTTCAAGTTTATCCACTGTACACATTAGTAGGAAATAAGGTAATGGGGCGGTTTCTGAACGTTTAAATAGCTTTTCTAGGTTGAAATAAGCAACATGACCAGAAAGCTGTTCAAATAAACTTTTTTTTGGTAAATAAAGTACTTAATTATAACAATAATAAAACAAACAACAAGACAAAACTGAAACACTAAATTTCTAAGTACAATTAGCGCATTTCTTATGAGTAACGAACCCGCAGACATTCAAAATAACGACTAGACAAAAAAAAAGACGAAACGTTGTAAGAAAATATTCAGTAGAATCTTTGAGGATTAACAAACTATTTACACAATTTTGGTCATCGCAATGCTGCGCTTATTTACATCTTTATAAAAGCATTAAACAACATAATCAAACCAGGCACTTAAGTATTATTATTGAACGAAATGAGACAAGCCATGCGTTTCAAACAAACAAAAAAGGAAGAAACACTTTTAAAATAAGACAAACAGAATATTTTCTGATAATTGATGAATACTGCTCAGAGGAATATTTTTACTAGGGATAAGACAGATGGAAAATAGGCATTTTTAGGCCAATATTTTTTCAGGAATTGACGCATCTTTGGGTGATTCTCTAGGACCCTCCCCCCCCCCCCCCCTGTAAAGACGTAAATGTATTTTTGTATAAACCTGGCGGTGTAAAAACAAAATTGGTTCTGTGTTTTTTAGTTTAAAACTACGATGATAAATTTAAATAAATAAATTTTAAGGGGAGGGGCGGGGGGTCAAAGTAAAAAAAGTATAGAAATCAAAAGACAATTGTAATACCAGAAAATAAAACCGGGGAAGAGGAATACTGGCTTCAGATGTACAAAAACATCTATTTTAAAACAAAACACACTCATATACATACAGCATGTTTTGGAGGATAAACGAACAATAATCAAAAATATATGACAATAATTAAAACCCGAAGAATTTAAAAATATATAAAATTATCCACAAAACTATTGTAAGATAAATAACAGAGAATGTGGGGTTTGAACTCCATACAAAGGGATGATATAGAACCTGAATTTGGGCGTCAATTCGGGGAAGGAGGAATTCATCCTGCTCCGCATCGTTTGCACCCCCGCGTAAATTTTGAAAAATACTTCTTTGGTAAAACATCTTTTTTTTTTTGCAATTTTCGTAACAAAAATTGGAAAAATTGCTCCCCTTTTATTTCGAAAAATAAATTTACTCCCCACCTTAATTTTATGAAATGATACTACTGAGCCTGAAAAAAAAAAAAAAAAAAAAAAAAAAAAAAAAAAAAAAAAAAAAAAAAAAAAAAAAAAAAGGTAAAGCCCAAAGAACCAAATCAACCATGTCGAATACAATAGTAATGAAATTTGTGAATACAATAGTAAGGAAATTTGTGAGGAATGAATTCAAATATCTGCCAAATTGGATAGATTTCAGAATTAGTAGAATTGTTTTGCTAAAATCTGTTAAGATGGACATCCTGAACGAGAAATTCTTCATTCCTAAATCAAAATTCAAATGCATGCTTACGAAATCTACAAGTCTTGTTTCATTTTGCATACAATTTAATTGCTATTTTTATTTGAGTTTTTCCTAGAATTATTTAAAATAAACTTATTCTTGCGAAAAAAATTCCTAAAATATATTCCTTGTCACCCAGCCACCACTGATATTTTAACTTTCACCCCCCCCCTGGAAAATTTTCTGCCGGCGCCCTTGAACAAGATCGTACTAAAATCAAACAAGAAAAGGGATAACTTCGGGATTGGAAAAATGCATTTACCAAAGTCTATTGAAATGTACTTTCTGAATGAAAAATCATCAGATTTTCATGTCAAGACACTTATCACATCCATCAGTTTTGACCTTTAAGTGGAAGCAGTTTAACTGTAATGATAGTTTTTAGCATAAACAAATCCTAGCCCATATATTTTTTTTCTCGTCACTCGATTAGCACTCGCTGTTTAAACGATAAAGAAGCAATGATTAGCGGTATTTTAAAATGTAATGGCAATAAATAAGATGGCTCTACATTACTCCACTAGAGGACTCGTTTGGGATAACTTAAAGCAAAGCGCCTTTAGGAATGAGACAAGTAAGAATTATAGGATTCTTTTAAAGTAGTATTCACGGGTTTTTTTTACGTATTTCACCGAATAATCCTGTAGTCTGAAATACTATCTTTATTTAGTATGGGAGGACTAGGTAGAATAGGTTTTGCTTCATAAATTTCCCTTGAAACTGGTCTTAGACTAATGCTGTTTTAATCCAAATCTACAATCAAAACAATGAGATACTAATAAATTTCTTGTTACGGTTCTGAGAGTAATTTCTCAGATAATTTCTTATTTTTCCCAAATTCAGCTGTAACCTCTTAGAAATGAAAAATTTCCACTGGAAATTGAAGTTCGGGTAATTTTGAAAAATAAACTATTTATAAAGTTACTATTTTAACCCCGAGGCACTACAAGGACAGTAAAGTGAATTCTGACTTTTTGAATGGGTTAAAATCTTATGAAATTAAAAAAAAAATATTCTAATTTGATTAAAAAAATTCAAATTAGAGTAAAGCAGTTTTTGGTACCTTAAGGTGTCAAGCCAAATAAAAAAAAAGCGGGGATGAAAAAACAGCAAAATATAAGCTAAAAACCCTTAGATCTAAACAGATTAATAAGTCATTGCTTTCCTTTGAAGGTGTCCTTTTTTGGGAACCACTTGAATTTTAATGTTTGAATTTTATTATTCTTAACAAATTATTTATTCCAAATATTTGAATTTTATTATAAAATTTTAATTTATTATTGCTTTCCTTTGAAGGAGTACTTTTTTGGGAATCATTTGATTTTTAATATTTGGATTTTTGCGGAGGAAAAACGTTGTAGAATTTTAAATTCTCTTATTGCGTTCCGCTGAAGGTGTAGTTTTTTAGGAATCAGTTGATTTTTAATGTTTGAATTTTTACGGAGGAAAAACGTTTTAAAATTTTTCAATTTGTTATTGCTTTCCTTTGAAGGTGTAAGTTTTTGGGAATCAATTGATTTTTAATATTTGAATTTTTACGGATAAAAAAACGATGTAAAATTTTTAAATTGGTATTGCTTTCCTTTGAATGTGTACTTTTTTGGGAATCAATTGATTTTTAATCTTTGATTTTTTCAGAGAAAACGTTTTAAATTTTTTTATTTGTTATTGCTTTCTTTGAAAGTCTCCGGTTTTTGGGAATCAATTGATTTTTAATATTTGAATTTTTATGGAGGAAAAATGTTGTAAAATTTTTAATTTGTTATCGCTTTCCTTTGAAGGTGTTCTTTTTTTAGAGAATCACTGGACTTTAAACATTTGAATTTTTACGGAGGAAAAACGTTCTAAAATTTTTAATTTGTTATTGCTTTCCTCTGAAGGTTTTTTTTTTGTGAATTAATTGATTTTTTTTAACATTTGAATTTTTATAGAGGAAAATCGTTGTAAAATTTTTTAATTACCAATTAGTTTACACTACCTTCTACAGCCTACACAAGAGCTTGAACGGCTACTAATTATCGATTTAAATGTCTTATTGTATTCTTAAATGAAGTTCAATTCAATTCAGAAATCTGATAAAAGAAAGGAATTCAATATTTTGTTAAAAACACCTCTATGTACAATTATGGAGTTTTTGTAGCTATGAGCGCAAAATAAATCAGAAAAATTGTGTAAAAAATCCGGAAAAATAAGCTAAAACCATAATCAATGGATGAAAAGTGCTGTCAAATTTGCTCACTCATTTTAATGGCTCAATGTGACAACACTGATAAAAACGTGATACTGCTCTAATATTTTCTTAATTTTGAAACAACAAAAAAATCTTAAATAATGTTTTGTTTTGTCCCTATTTACCCATCATTTTGTCCCCTAAATACAGTTTAGATTCTGTTTGGGAGTTTTAGCACCTAGATATAAGCAGAGCATAACTTGTAAGCCAATTTAAAAAATACAAATACGCAATAGAAGCAAACATCATTTTGAATGAGGAATCAATTAAAACAAGTCTTATTAGTTAGTTTTAGCCCTTATTAAACAGAAAAAGAAAATAAATAAAAATCTGAGGCAATGTATCTCATTCCAACATTTGTGAAAACGACTTTCTAGCTTAACAGAGCAAAATAAAGACAGAGCAAAAACAGCAAAAAACATAGTCTTCCTAGAGAGGTTCTAGTTTCCCCTAAAGCAACCCCAAGGCCCTAGGGCCATTTCAGGCCCCTCTGGAACCACTTTAGGGAATTTTGGGGGCCCCTGCACCATTCAAGTGCTCCTAAAGCGGTCTTAACAGAGCAAAAATACACTGGTAGTTATAAAAGCTATGTAACAAAGACAGGGAAGTACGTAGGGGGAGAGGGAAAATTTACCAGACTTTTGGGTAATTCATATGCAAATTAGCAAATATTATCCTTTAAATTTCCAGCGTACGTATCTAAACAAACAGCTAATACTGTAGACAAAACAAGAAATAAGGACGGACACGGAAAAAAGAGTTCGGCAAAGCGATATAGCTAGGGCCAAAGCCTGATTTGAGGGGGAGGCTTCAGATTAGTATAATATTCAGCAGTATAATATTTTAAAGTGAGAAGAGTTAGAGACTCAATCCCCTTCCTCTACAAGTCCACGTCAAAACAAATATAAATACACAGGATATTTTTTTTTTAATAATCTATTTTGATCTTTGAAAAAACAACTGCTTGACTATTGCAAACTTGATAGTTTGATATGCGCATTTTGTAACTATTGGGACTTTTCTAAAGTTTTATCTTTTCTTTTCCTTTTTTCTTCTGTATTTTTTCAATTTTTAATTGTCTTAAGCACCCCCCTTCCACTAGTCAGATTTCCAAGTTTGCCAATGATAAAAGCATATTTGTAAAAAAAAAAGGTGATCACTTTGTAATCACATTTTCATTTAATTATTTTTGTAATATAGTCATTAACGACTAGTCCTTAGTTTCAGTAGTAGAATTAGTTACTATTTTAAATTACGACAATGATAAAAAAACGATATCCCACAGGTTTATGGCTTTTTCTAGAGCACAGGTTGTGAAACTTTAAAACAAGATCTTGCGTCCCCTTTAAATAGGCAGTACGATTTCTTCTAAAATATTATTTCATATATTTACTGTTGAAAGAACTAAAAACCATTCGCAGAAATCTCTTTTCCCAATCATGTAATATATGCGCCACTTTCTCCACCCCCGTAATCAAACTCTTAGAAATGTAGATCTGGCTATACCCCTATATTGAGCTATAAAAAAAGAGACAAGAAACAATACACAGCACTCCTTTATGGATTTCTCACAACCTAAATTATTTCATTATGAAATCAATTTTCAAACTCCGCCCATGCCGTGCACAGAGTGTCTATTGTTATGCACTTGCGCAAATATCACTTCACTTGGAAAAAATCGCCTGCCGTAGGAAGCGCCATTGCCAGTTGCACCTGCAAAGACAGAAGTTCCTAGTTCTTGTAGACAACTTTGATAAATCACAAATCACTACATGCCCCAGGAATATTTTGTAATAAATACAATTACTACTGATAATAAACAGGCGAGTATCAACTTATATAATTACGTATTTCAATAAGAACTCGCCGATCACAAATCTTCGCCCCCCTCAAAACAGGTGTTTTACGTTATAGCCAACTGAAGCCTAAAACCAAGTGAGTATTTCTCACATTACCTGGTTCAGAATATTTGATTATTATTTAAACTTTGTGAATTAAATTCATATTTAAACCTTTATAAAAAACTTGCCCACTAATTACAGATTACCATACCAACTAGTTGAGGAGCAGACTAAGGAGCGCAGACTGGTGGTCAATGAGCAGGAATAGATAGTAGAAGTTATTTCGAACGAAGGAGGGATACAAAAAATAATTTCAACCTGTTACTCCTCATTCATACAATTATATTCCGATAGAACTATATATTGAAATATATTTTGCGCACAATTTTTATTTTTACATGAATGCGTGATGTATAGTTTCAGGTTTATACGAAAAAAAATGCTAATTAATTACTAATAATATTTGGAGTTGCTGCGGAGTGGCGTAAGGAGCTTACGCTAGTCGCCAGAGAGAAAGGGAAATGGTAAAATACTTCTAAAGAGACAATGACAAAGTCTTCAGAGCTTTTGGAGCACAAATTAACAAAAAATGTACGAGGGATCTAGGGGTCTTTTTGGAAACAGATGACCAGCAGAAGTTAGAATGAGTTTAGAGACGGACTGGGAAACCAATTGATGGAAGCAAATACTTAAACTGCTCATCCCGTCTAACGAAACTGAAACTACCCACTCTTGTCTATAGACGTAAAAGAGGTGATATTTTCACGACGGATAAGGTCCTGAATTCTAGCTCTCCCTTAAAACCATTTCTACTTGACAAATCGGCCAGAACTAGGGGGCATAATCGAAAACTATATCAGAAGAGAGCTGCCACTAGACTACGCAATAACTTCTTCACTAACAGAATAGTAAGTTTGTGGAATTCGCTCACCGAAGAAGCGGTCACTACCCCTAGTACTGCTGCCTTTAAAAGAGCTGTTGATGGAGAATGGTCATCGAAGCCGTGGCGAGCTGAGGGGGATGCCGTTGAGACGTCCAACCATCGTCATCACTAGCGAGCGATTCTACAGGATTTAATCCTTATTTCGCTGGACAATACGATTTAAGGCTATCTAAGGTATTTTTTTTATCGGGAATATATAATTTCGAAGACCACACTGCCTTTCCATGATGATAAACAACAGTTCAAATAGGGATAAATCCTTTTAGTAGATAGCGGAAAAAACAATGAAAAAATATACTGGTATTTTGATCATATGCAAAGTGATCGTCATGACGCAGAAATACCGTCCTCAGAGTATTCCTGCTGATGACGATCACTGTGTACGTGATGGAAATGTCCAGTATCTTTTTTCATCGTTTTCCACTATCTAATAAAAAGAATTTCCTTATTCGAAAAGTTAGTTATCGTCTTGGAGAATAGAAAACAAATATGAAACTAAAGGTTAAAACACATGATTGAAATAGATAAGATAAAGAAAGTCTTAATTTCAAAAAGATTTTCATAAGCAAAAAAAATGCTAAATTTGCACTTCTTGTCAAATTAACAGATACAGTTAAAAATGGATTTTCAAACTTCAACAGTAAATAACAATTTTCAAAATTTTCAAATAAATTATTTTTTTTAAATAAATGGCAAGTTTGGCAAATTTTTTAAAAATCGAATCTGATTGCTTGAATTGGTTAAGTGAAAATTAACACATCCATTTACATCGCAAAAAAAATGACAAAAAAAGATTTAAAACAGAAAAAAAAATTAAAAAAAATGAAACGTGGGTTAAACACTTCAAAACAGCGAAAAAGATATAGCACCGCCGTTGATGTTTGAATTGTTACTGATGGAAAAGCGCAGCAGAATTTTCTTAATTCTTTACGCTTCTTAATTCTAATGGTTCATCGTAACTAAAGTGACGAAAACGTGATGGTGTCCAAAAAACTTTATAACTTTTAAACAACCAAAGAAAAATCAGACACAACCCTGATTTTCAGGTACGAAAAGGCCTAAGATGAGGCCATGATGATAAAAATGTTTTATTTTCATATTATTAGTTCTTAACGAAATCAGTACATCATTAATACGAAACAAAAATGCAAAATAATGCATCTTCTCACTAAACAGAAAATACTTTTTCTACACTCGACAAATTATCACTCGACTAAATGTGGGGGTTTAAGGGCATCTTAATCAGTGTTAGTTTGAGAAGGATAAAATTGAAAAAAGAAAGATAAAAAAAGATTTATCAATTTCCTTGAATATTCCTACCTTGAACGTTGGAAGGATCCGTTTTGGGTCTGCGCATGATTTTTCCAGACGTGATAAGACGACCAAAGCCCTCCTGGTGAGAAAAAGCGTAGCCACTTCTGAGTGACCTTCGACTGCGCCGTATAGACGGTGTTCTAAGATTGTCCCGAGATTTAGCAACCCTAGAATCAAAAAAATAACCTAAATGACAAGACATTATTTCATTTGCGGGATTCTGATGGATGGTTTAAGTAAGGGAAGTTGAAATAGAGCTTAAAAATAACTACTTCACCAACTTTGTTATAAGCAAGAAAAGTGGTCTTGGGTTAAGATCTGTTTTAAAACGGAGCTCTGCTAGATGACTGTAAAATGTGTTGAGCGAGAACAAACGAGCCTCGCAGATATACAAAATTCTCGGAAGCTTCCCCTATAGGAAAGTTTCCTATCTAAACAAATTAAGAGTTTTATTTTAGTATTATATCTGAGATATTTATCTAAAACAGAGTACCAATAATATATTTACCGCTGTGCATAAACGGAAATGTTTCATTGATTTTAAACACAATTAAATGTTTTGAACCTTCAGCTTATTCACTATACCAGTGGACCTTATTGCCATGTATCCAGTTTCTAATTACCTGTCCTTATCACCCTCACTACGACGTTATTCTTCACGGAAGTGTATTGTACCTAACATTGATCGATGACAGCTAGAGATCCACCGTTTTTCACTAAATTTCGCTTTGAAATTATATTTCATTTGATATATCTCTCTCCTCACTTTTGAAACTATCTTCAAGATGTACCAAAATTTTGAAGTCCTCGTTCTTTTATATTCTGATGCAAACTTGTTTTTTTCTGTTTTCTTTACTTGTTTTTCTGATTATCACTATTATTATTATTATGTCTTGTTTTTTCATGTGTTTTTACGCCAGTGCCTTTTCGCCCCTTTCTTTATTTGTATGTCTACCTTGATTTAACCTATAGTTGGTTTTATGGCCCACAACGAGTCAAACTTCATAGGCCAAACACACGTTTAAATTATTATAAGTATTTCAGAATGAATAAATTGATTGATTGATTGATGAATCGAGTAGAAATAAATCAAATGTTCACCGATAAAAACACATTGATATTGTCGGTTGAGCCAAAAAATGGATGGTTGGTTCTTTACTAGGTTTCTAATTTTACTGTACAATCGTTCCTAATTTTGTCGTTTTGATCATTTATTTTCTTCATACTTGTACTTAAGAGCTAATTTTTATTTTTCTTTTACCCAACATACATGAGCTCAGCTCTCCATTGAGGGAAAAAAGTGCGGGAAACCTATGAGAGTTGGATCTTTGCCAATTTACCTTGAGAAGATAAGGATTAAACACTACTATCAATGCAGACAGTACATCGCCTGGTGACTTCACTAAAAAAAGCTCAGAATTCCAAGGAAAGTGGGATAGTTGATATGAATAACCTGCAATGTTAGGAGCTGTAAATTCTCTGTAAGCTATAAAGTCAGGTTTTTGTTTCAAAACAAATACTTTTAGAGACAAAATTTCGGAAAATTTTGAGAGGCTTAGTTAGACAGCTTAATTTAACCTGGCAAGCCTACTGGCGAAGGATTCTGCTTTCTTTACCCTCCTCTGCATGGTAGAGCGTCTAGAAAGAAAAGTAAGGAGAGGTTTTAGAAACAAAGTTACCAAAAGACAGTGGCGTTGATAATTTTCTTTTCAATACAATCGCAACTTTCTATAATTATAAGTTCCCTATACTCTTTGAGATGGACGAGCATTAAGTTAATGAAGGGGAATTCGACTCTTGTCAGACCCAAGCTAAAGTTAAGAATAACCATGCACCTTGTGAAAATCCATGTCCAAGTGTAAGCAAACTGCTTACGCTTGGTAAGCAGTATTTTCTGCCGATTTAAATACTGCCGATTTTCCTTAATTTCCCACTATAAGCATGACTCAATATTCTTACCCATTCTTTAAGATAATGGAGGATGTGATAGATCATTTCTGCTACGGCTGCTCAAGAGACTAGGCCGCAAAATCGCAGGAGAGAGTGAAAATACAAAATCGATTTTAGGTGTTTTCACTGCTATTAGGGGTTTAAGAGGCAATTGTCTAAGAGGCTAGGTCGCAAATAGAAGTTTTACAACAACCCATGTTACATTTAGTGTGTGAATTAGTTAATCAGTTAATATAATCAGTCAGATGTTTGAACATATCTTCCAAACAAACGTTCTTTTAGAATATCCACTCTCCCCCCCCTCCACTCACAAAATACCATTCCTACATCGAAATAAACCCCTTTCACACCCGCCTAGAACAGTCCTCGGAAATAATACAAACCTAGAAATTTTTGAAAAAAGGGCCAGAATTTAGAAGGACAAACGGTAGGTAAGATCAATGCAAAGCTAAAATTATCGTTTCGAAAATTCACAAACTTCACGCGAAATTTATTAATAAAAGTTAGATTTACAGTTGGAATTCTTATGGACTAAGCAGGTCCAATCATTGGTCTAATCTGTTTAAATCTTGTTTGATTTTCAACATATATACAAGTTCCTCATTTTTGCCAAAATGCGCTATATCCTCCTCATAAAGCCCCCCCCCCTGGCAGAAATGTAGCAAAGAAGGGTCTAGCCGTGAGTTTTTGTCTTTTTTTACTACTTCGTATAGATGGGTTGGTCGTAAAGACTCGAGAGAGGGCTCATTCAATTGTAATAAAGCAAGTTTGAATTTTTCACATAAAACTGTATTTTCGGGAATTTGTGCGCTTTCAATAGAGTCAAATTGCCGGGATATCGCGAATCTGTGATAGAAATCGGTAATTAGTCAATTAATTTTCATATCGTCTAAATCTTTAGCCAGAAGTCCACTTGAAAACATTTTTTTTAGGAAACAGAGATTGTGACACAAAAATCCTTTTTGTAACTTGGATTCCTAAAAATTTTTTACTTGCATAGGCCGGATCCTTAATAAGAGTCTTACCCATTTCTTCAGTTTTTTCCTTTTTGAAAACTTACATAGTATAGCATGACAATTTTAGCGAATATTTTCGGGATAACTCAGCGATAACTTCGTTGCAATAACTTCGGCTTGACACGGTATTAATTTTGGTTTTTACTCTAGTCTAATTTTAATAAATATTTTTGTAATATCTTGTGATAATTTAATGGTAGCTTTACTGTAGAAGTTGGCTCGATAAGACAATCAGTTTAATTAAAATAAAATAGGTCAATAGGTTCTGTTAAGGCGATGGCTTGGCTAGTTCCATTTACTCTACTCTCACTAATTAAAGCAGCATAACTTTATTTCAATTCGTTTTCTAATTTCTTTTCTAAGGGTATTATTTTGGAGGGAAAACCCAGTGGTAGGTTGGCATATTGAAACCAAATTATAGTAAGCATATTTTTCATATTTTTGGGTACATGATAATCAGTGACAGTCTAAATCACTCGAATTCATACCAACGGTGTGAATTCGTGACAAGATTGGTCGTTCGCTATGTGACAAGTGCCTTTTGCTAAGTTCAGTCAAATTAAATTTTGTTGCCACCGTATTTCTTAATCTATTATATACCAGATATTTTGTAAGGACATTACGTAGGTTATGTACAATAGAAAATGATGGTCTATAATGATGGTTATAAATGAAACTAGGAGATGAAATATACATAGCGGAAAAATAACAGAATGGACAAAAGTAGCATTTTTTTTTAGCAAACCCAGCCAAATTTATCCCTGCGGTGACTTGTTTAAGTTTGAATATCTTCAATTCTGTATTTTTGGAAAGCAATTACCACTGAGGTTCAACTTATATAATTTCATTTAATTCATCAAGCTTATACCACTTGGTGGTTTTGCCAAACAAATTTTCTTCATTTAGCATCAGGGTTTATTCAACTTAAAATATTTGGCTACGGTTTAAGCTCTACGGCTGTCCAGCTCTATAAGTTCTTTCACAATACGTCATAGAACCCAAACTGGCATAGCCTAAGACTTTACGCTACTTTATGTAATCTTACGCAGCATACTTAGTCCGTGATGTAGATAGTACCACACAAACTCGTGCTCTACATACAATTTTATGTTACGCAAGCTTATGCTACGCCATGGAAAAATCTAAAAAGCAGCAAGAAACGAAACCCTGAAAATGTAATTAAGTAATTTAGAAAACAAATTGAAAATAAATCCCCTAAAAACCCGTGATGATATTATATAATGATCATCAAGTTTTATGCTTTTTAAATAATGTTAGTGCGAAAAGTTGGGAAACTCAGCATAGGAAATTAAGTACGTAGTAAGAAAGCCATTTAAGAACAAAATACGATATAACGTACCCAAGTGATTTAGCTGACAGTCTCTGCTTGAGACGGACTCTGTCTGACAGCGTTGGCTGAGTATCAACTAAATAAAACCTGTAAGCAATCACAGGTACTAGAAGGATAACTAAGGTCAATCCAAGCGTTGCCCAAAAGGTGACCTCTTCCATTGACTGAAAAATAAAAAAGCACACCGATTTTACAAGAGGCAGAGCCACGTAAAAACAATGAAGGCAAGATATCATCACAATGTTCACCGTACATTTTGTATAATACACATTTTTAAGATTTGTTGAACTTGCTGTTTGTTATTAACAGTATTTGTTACTCATCTCACATGAATAACACACATGTCAGGCATGTGTCACTGACGTTGATATTGCACTGTCAGTGACAGGCATGTGTCACTGACGTTGACATTGTACTGTCAGTGACAGGCATGTGTCACTGACGTTGACATTGTACTGCCAGTGATAGGCATGTGTCACTGACGTTGACATTGTACTGTCAGTGAGATTACTGACATGATAGTAATAGCACACACCAGTCAATTTCATGTTAAAGGCTTTGGCCATAAAACGTAAAAAAAATATCCATGAAGTGGTAAATAGACTTGAATTGTTAAAACCTACACGCCTACGACTCTATTAAAGAACCAAAGCATAAAATAGAAGCCTAAGAGGCCTAAGATGGTAATTCAATAAAAAAAAAAACAAGTTTTTTCAACTGAAAGTAAGGAGCGACATTAAAACTTAAAACGAACAGAAATTACTTCGTATATGAAAGGGGCTGCTTCCTCATCAACGCCCCGCTCTTTACGCTATAGTTTGACTCTTTCTCTCAACTCTTCTTTTTAAAACAGTAAAAAACTTTAGCGTAAAGAGCGGGGCGTTAATGAGGAAGCAGCCCCTTTCATATACGAAGTAATTTCTGTTCGTTTTAAGTTTTAATGTCGCTCCTTACTTTCAGTTGAAAAAACTTGTTTTTTTATTTAATTTCTGAACGTTTTCGAATCAATGCATGTTTTGATTTTGGCTCTCCGCAGAGAAATAATTAAAACGAAATTTGTATATTTTTTTTTTTTTTTTTGGCTAAATGGCTTTGTCATAATTTTGATCGAATGATTTCGAGAAAAAAGAGCGGAGGAGGAAGCATAGTTGCCCTCCAATTTTTTGGTTAATAAAAAAGGCAACTAGAACTTTTAATTTTTTAACGAATCTTTTTATTAGTAAAAGATATACGTAACTTATAAACTAGCTTACGTAAATAATTTTTTATTCTCATGTTTTTATTACACATATGAGAGGGTTCGCCCCCTCGTCAGTACCTCTCTCTTTATACTAAATCTTAAATTTTGGCCCAATTCATTAAGAATGACCCCTGAATCACAAAAGCCGTAGAATAAATAGTTGACATTACTAAAAATACTTTAGCGTAAAGAGCGAGGTATTAGGAGGAGGTGAGCCCCTCATATGGGTAATAATTTCTGTTCGTTTTAATTTTTAATGCTGCTCCTTACTTCCAGATGAAAAAAACTTCTTAATATTTATTTTTTCATTGTTTTTTTTTTTTTAAATAATGCTAGTAAATCCTGCGCTCCCTTCATGGAAATTTTCTTCCCCCATGTCAAATTCCTCGATGGAAAGTTCCCCCAGTATATCCTCCTCTTTTCAACCCCTCCCCCAACCAAAAAATCCTCCTGAAAACACCTGTACACTTCCCAATAACCATTACTATATGTAAGCACTGGTTAAAGTTTGTAACTTGTAGCCCCTCCCACGGGGACTGTGGAGGAGTAAGTCGTCCCCAAAGACATAGTTATAAGGTTTTTCGACTACGCTGAATAAAATGGCTATCTCAGAATTTTGATCCGTTGACTTTGGGAAAATAATTAGCGTGGGAGGGGGCCTAGGTGCCCTCCAATTTTTTTGGTCACTTAAAAAGGGCACTAGAACTTTTCATTTCCGTTAGAATGAGCCCTCTCGCAACATTCTAGGACAACTGATCACCCCTGGGAAAAAGAAAAAAGAAAAAGAAAAAAAAAAGAAAAAACAAATAAACACGCATCCGTGATCTGCCTTCTGGCAAAAAATACAAAGTTCCACATTTTTGTAGATAGGAGCTTGAAACTTCTACAGTAGGGTTCTCTGATACGCTGAATCTGATGGTGTAATTTTTGTAACTTTTAGGGGGTGTTTCCCCCTATTTTCTAAAATAACACAAATTTTCTCAGGCTCGTAACTTTTGGTGCGTAAGACTAAACTTGATGAAACTTATATATTTAAAATCAGCATTAAAATGCGATTCTTTTGATGTAGCTATTGGTATCAAAATTCCATTTTTTAGAGTTTTGGTTTCTATTGAGCCGGGTAGCTCCTTACTACAGTTCGTTACCACGAACTGTTTGATTTAATCCCAGACCGTTCAGTGAGATTTTTTTACAAGTGACCAGAGCATACAATGCAAAGCACAAGAGAAAGACGGGGAGAGTTTTTTGTTTCCTAGTCAAAATCTTTGAAAATTCTGGTTACTGTAGCCTCATTATTATTATCTATAAAAAGTATGCAACCAAGATTCTAACCAAGAAGTCTAACCAAGAAGTCTAACCAAGATTCTAAGTATGCAACAAAACTACAAAAATAGCCAAAAATTTCTCTTTTCCAGTGCCATCTAGATCGGTTTCACGAGCATACCTTATCCCCTCTTCTATCTAAAAACATTCTGAAAATGACTCCTTTCCAGCGTTGAAATCAAAAGAGTAACAGCGATGTTACACTGTCGTTGTGTAAAGTAATCTACATAACTACAAGGATCTAAGAAGGCTTATGATTTTTCAGCAAAAATAATCCACCAATCAGAAACAAGTTTACATTCGGACAGACCTTGTGTATGTTTCAGTTTCAGTTTGTTAAAACAAAGAACAAATCACGTACTGTAAATTAACTACACCCTAAGAGACCACTGGCCGTAACGGGTGACAGTATTCATTCATTCATCAAGAAAAGAAATATAAGGTAAGAAAAGAAAAGAAGAAGAAGGGAAAAGAAAAGAAAACAAACGTAAATTAATAAAACAAAACATAGAGAACTATCGGTAGAAGAAGCTAGGATCTAATTCAATATTTTCCAATAAGAAGCTTTTAATCTTACTTTTGAACTCTGGTAGGCTAGCATTTCTCAAAGTATTTGGCAAATAATTCCGTATTGTATTGTATCAGATTAACGACGCTTCTTGACTACTAAGGTCCCTGCGTCGGCCCTGTAGTGCATTGCTGTAGCATGATTCGATCTCTGGGTCCCGTATTACCAAGCTAAGGTCAAACCCACTGCGCCACCACAGGACAATAATTCCGTATTTTCGGTCCGGTAAATTTGATTGAAAAACCAGATGACGTGAGACGTCTCGTTTCTGTAACTAGTTGCGATGCATGTCGAGTATCATATTGGTGAATTTCATCATTCCTTCGAAGAGCCGAAATAAACGACTCAGGTGCAGTTTTTGTGCTTACATTATATACAGTTTCGGCAATCTTTTTTTCTCGAAGTCGAGCCACATTTAATATTTTAGGTTTTATTAAAAATGCCTTCACACTGACGAGGCTGAACCTTGCAAATTGCACGTATAGCTTTTTTCTGAAGAATTTGAACTTGCTTCCATTCTCACTTATAATTTGAAGCCTAAATGTTTGTTCCATATAAAAGATATGAGTGGAATAGACTAAAATATAGGATCAGTAATATTTTATGGGGAAAAATAAATTTTAGTCTATGGAGAATACCAACAGCTCTTGACAGCTTCATACAAAGAAATTTAATGTTGCCCAATCCAGCTTTTCGTCAATTACTATACCTAAATATTTAATGTGGTCAACTCGTTCGATTTCTTCGTGGTCTGCCGTATTTATCTTGCTGTCGTAAACTGGGTCATTTCCATGTTTAAAAATGATATACTTCGTCTTTTTTGTATTAAGGGAAAGCAACCGCTCTTCAAAGAAGCCAGTTACTGCCTGGGATTCTTTTGCATATGATGTGCTGACATAGCAAATGAAAAACCAGTATTACTCGTTTCAAAGCCCTTACACTGGCTACTTTGCAGGCAGAAGTAGAGCAAACTATAAAAAAGATACATTTTCGACTTTAGAACAAAAATGGCCAAAAACAAAGGGATAAAATAAATATTCTTGGGTTTCAAATAGTAGCTCCTCTACTAAAATTGACTAAAAACCTACTATGTTCAAATTATACCTAGATGGATTGATGAAAGATCAAATTTTATTTTTTATTTTTTGGAAAAGCGTCATCTCAGAAAACAGAACAATAGATTACGATGGATAATGTGTAAGTTCAAATAGATAAAAAATGCAAATCGGAGACGAAAACAAAGTGGAAGCGGTAATGAGTTTACATGAAGTACTCTCAGTTACTTTAGCATAATATATATACATACATATATATCCTCCAAACGACAAAGTGATCCCAGAAAAAATAGACCATAGTTAACAGGTTCCAACTTCTTCTAGTGCCTGATGCACAGCCTAATAGTTTTTGCAACAACATAAAAAGAGGCAAAAAGCATTAACACGCTTACCAGAGAGGTCTGAAAAAACTCAATACTGTCAATGTTACCTTTTTTAATGATCCAACGTAACTTCCGCCGATGACGTAATTGTAGAAAAACTGAAGTATAAAATAGAATCCCAAGGAGCCCCAGATAGTAATATGGTTCCAAACGGTATAATAGGCTGTATCAAGTGCCATTTGTGCTGTCACTACACACACCAATATTGATGCTACAACACTACCTATTAGCATGTGATCAGCTACCATTTGGCCCTCTGGTGAAACACCGTTGAAGTATGCACCTTAAAAATGAGAATTTCATTTAAGAATGGTTCTCTGGATACGATACTACTAAAATCTTGTTATTCGTAATGTATACGACAAATGAGTTGCATAATACGGTGGACTTTTATATAAAGTGAATATAAAAAAAACAAGTTTTTAACTGAAAGTAAGGGGCAATATTAAAACTTAAAACGAACAGAAATTACTCCGTATATCAAATGGGCTGTTCCCTCCTCAACGCCCTGCTCTTGACGCTAAATATTGACTCTTTCTCTCAATTCTACTTTTTAAAACAGCAAAAAACTTAAGCGTAAAGAGCGGGGCGTTGAGAAGGGAACATCCCCTATTTCGTTTTAATTATTCATGTGCGGAGAGCCAAAATCAAAACATGCATTAACTAAAAAACGTTCAGAAATTAAATAAAAAAACAAGTTTTTTTTAGTTTTAAAACTAGTTTTAAACTAGAAATTTGCATATTAATTTATTTTTATGGCTAAATGGCTCTCTCATAGTTTTGATCAGACAATTCTGGGAAAAAAGGAGCGGGGAGTAGGCCTAATTACCCCCGATTTTTTAGTTACTTATTAGTAAAAATATAGGTAACTTACGAATTAACTTACGTAACGAACTTCTACATTCGTATGTTTTTATTGCGTATATGAGGGGGGTCAAGCCCTCGTCAATACCTTGCTCTTTACACTAAAGATTAAATTTTGCCCCAATTCCTTAAGAATGATCCCCAAATCAGAAAGGCCGTAGAATAAATAGTTGAAATTAATAAACTTACTTTAGAGTAAAGAGTGGGGTATTAGGAGGAGGTGAACCCCTCATATGCGTAATAATTTCTGTTCATTTTAAGTTTTAATGCTGCTCCTTACTTTCAGTTGAAAAAACTTTTCCATATTTATTCTTTCATTGTTCTTTAAAAAATCCTATAAACCCTGCACCCCCTTCATGGAAATTTTCTTCCCCCATGACAAATTCCTCCATGGAAAGTTCCCCCGAAATAACCCCCTCCAATCAATCCCTCCCCACCCAACCAAAAAAATCTCCCTGGAAGCGTCTGTAAACTTCCCAATAACCATTACTATGTGTAAACACTGGCCAAAGTTTTAACTTGTAGCCCCTCCCACAGGGACTGTGGGGGAGTAAGTTGTCCCAAAAGACTTAGTTATTAGGTTTTTCGACTATGCTAAATAAAATGGCTATCTCAGAATTTTGATCCGGAGGCTTTGGGAAAAAATGAGCGTGGGAGCTGGGCCTAGCTGCCCTCCAATCTTTTTGGTCACTTAAAAGGGTACTAGAACTTTTAATTTCCATTAGTATGAGCCCTTACACGACATTCATGGACCACTGGATCGATACGACAAACCCTGGGGAAAAACAAACAAACAAACAAACAAATAAACACGCACCTGTGATCCGTCTTGTGGCAAAAAATGCAAAATTTCACAATTTTGTAGATAGGAGCTTGAAACTTCTGCTGTATGGTTCTCTGATACGCCGAACCTGATGGTGTGATTTTCATTAAGATTCTATGGCTTTTGAGGGGTGTTTTCCCCTATTTTCTAAAATAAGGCAGATTTTTCCAGGTTGGTGACTTTTGATGGGCAAGTCTAAACTTAATGAAACTTATATATTCAAAATCAGCATTAAAATCCGATCCTTTTGATTTAACTTTTGTTATAAAAATACCATTTTTTAGAGTTTCGGTTACTTGCGTGTGCTAACCGAGTTAGCATCTTGCGTGTCAAGATGCTAAGTTTTGGTTCTCGGTATGGAGGGAAGGCGGTCGTCCAAAATCCGGCGTGTTGAATTGTCTCCGTAAACACACAAAACGTAAATTTGAGACAGCCCTCAAGCAGCATCGTACAAATGTGAAACATGAATATACAGAGAGAATAATCAACGATCCAAGTCGTCTATGGAAAGATCGTATGAAAGACCGCCAAGAAAGGCCCAAGTCCATGCCTTGTGACCCAAACGACTGCCGAGCCTACTATACGAGCGGATTTAGTGCCCCAGATCCCAGTGTACCAAGGCCATATATCGAGCAACTTGAATCTGTGCTACCAAATTCGAGTTTTCCGGACTTCACCGTAACTGTTTCAGATGTAACTGCAAATGTCTTTAAGTTGAAAACGAAAAAATCGCGCGGAATTGACGGTTTGTGTGCACTTCACCTTGTGAATGGTACTCGTCTTTTATATGAAATGTTGACATTATTGTACCAGATCGTATTCGTAGTCGGTATTGTGCCCGATGTTTTCTTGAGAGGACAACTTACGCCCATCCTGAAAAAAGGGAAGCCAGCTAATATATGCTCCTCCTATCGCCCAATTACGGTGTCGCCAGCTTTATGTAAGCTTTTTGAAATGCTTATATTGCCGACTGTTAGAAACTGTTGCCAAATGCCAAACTACCAGTTCGGCTTTAAGGTAGGTCTTGGTTGCGCTGATGCTCTGTTCGCCCTTGCTGCTATTTTGTCTGATTCTGAGGCAACGGGTGACCCATTAGTTATTGGTTCTTTTGATGTAAGCCTGGCGTTTGACTCGTCGGTGCATGCGCAGATCCTTTTAGAAGCGTATAAACAAGGGCTAAATCTGTGTATTGTCAGAGCTATGTATTATATGTACAATAACCTTAGAGCGCAAATTAAAATACCCTCATGTCCGACTGAATCCGTTGTTGTACCAGTTCGTAAAGGGGTCAGGCAAGGCTCAGTTGTGTCTCCGACTTTGTATAACAATAGCGTTCTGCCGGCACAAGCCCAGGTAGCTACGTCTTGTGTTTCAAAAGGGATCGATGTTTCGTTGATGGCGTATGCTGACGACCTACTTAATTTGAACAGGTCTGCCGATCGACTATCGAAGAAATTTGATGTTTTGAGTAGGGAATATAATAAAATAGGTTTATCATTTAATGTGTCTAAATCGGCCGTACTGTTCTTCAACGCGGGGTATTATGAGAATGAAATTCCTTTAGCTGATTCAGCTGTTAAGCCATGTGAGAGCATTACCTACCTTGGTTTACCAATCGGTCGAAGCCTCTACTCGACAGGAACGTTGCTTTTACGACACGTAGAGGCAAAAATCCGGATTGCTTACGGATCAATCATTGGTAACAGACATCGATTCTGCCGTAGATTTCTTGCGTCGCTGTATAATGCCATTGCCCTCCCACATGTACTGTATATAGCACCTTTTTGGAATTATTTGTCGTCTGCCCAATGTACAAAAGTAAGAGTTCTGTTTTTTCGATTCGCGAAATTCTTTCTGAGACTTCCTCCGTGGACGAAGAAGTCGTATATCATGCGTAAATACGGAGTGTCCGATCCAACAGTTTGCATTAATCGGGTCGTAGAGAATTTCCTGGAAAAGGCTAAGGGAAGGACGAACCCGTAGCTAGCCATCATGTGTCAGTGGTTTTGTTAGTGTACATAGTGTGTGTTTACTTATGGTTATGTTCGTAGTGTGATTTTCTTCTTTTTTTCCTTTCGTACTCCGATGTAATTCTACTGAATTTTCGGGTAATAAAAGTACTTACTTACTTACTATTGAGCCAGGACGCTCCTTACTACAGTTCGTTACCACCAACTGTTTGACTTGAGAATAAAAGTACTAAAGTGTAATAATGGTAAATTTAGTTACAATTTTCATGAGGCCATAAGTTTGAAAATCAGGGTCTGTACAAGTTTATAATTAACAGGCAGAATCCTTATAATTGTTTTTAGTGCATTAACAAATTTATTATCATGTCTTATATTATCTCTGATGGTACAATGGTGAGCATATTCGTCTTTCACCCGGGAGAACGCAGTTCGCTTCTCGGTCGGTGACAACTTTTAAAATATTGAATTTAAAGCAATATCTTTGAAATTTAAATTTTAAAAAGGAATTTTAGTTATTTTAGTTACTCTGGGCAAGAGTTCGTTCTTTCTTATAAAAACTAAAAATAAAATTTAAAAAAGAGTAATATTTTGATTTGCCAACTCAAAATATTGCTTCCACAAACTGGACAGATTGATTTAAAAATTACCAATATTTTGTAAGCCTTAATTGGCATCAATTTCTATATTTTTGAATGAAATAGAATCGAAGAAAATTTTTGGCAAAAAAGTCTCCAAAATATAGACGTAAAATAGCAAAATTAACTCCAAAATTGTCAACATAACTATTTTAAGAAATGTCTCTTGGAAACTATTTTCCGAAAATGAAAAACATCCTTCGAAAAAAGGACAAATAAAAAAAAAAAGTAAAAACTCACCATATGTGATAAAGAATAAAACTCCTGATGTGCCAAGGCCATGGCAGGCACTCTTCAAGAATTCTAGCTTGTTAAACAGGAAATTATCCAATCCCGGCTGATATAGCTGAGGATACTTTAGGCTATTGGCAGCGTTCACATCCTGATCAAAAAAGCCCAGGGACAGAACTGGCAGTGATGTATAGAATAGGTTATACACAGCTATGAACATTGGATCAAATACTGTCTGGAATGACATAATATTTAATTAATTTTAATGAATTTGCGAGACTTTAATTATTAAATAAGATTTAATCGAAAATTAGTTAGTTAAAATTCAGTTAATTAGAAGTTTGGTAATTGATAAAAATTAGTTAATTTAACTAAAGTCTAAAAGCTATGGATACAATATTCGGAATTCTTAACAATGAAATTAACATAATAAAACTAAATGATAAACTGTTTTTTCCGAGAAACACATAGGTCTATAGGTCTATAAATGAATCCCTAACTGTAGTTTTCCATCAAAGCCATCGTAGATTCATTTTAGCGAAGATCATTACTTTTTTTTTTACAAAAGCGATTTTCGCATTTCAGTATTACCGCGTTCAATTTAATCACGTCAATATGAATATTCCCCAAAAATAGGGAATTCGATCCCCCAAACACAAAAAAAAGAAAAAATTGCGTGATCAAAGTAAGCCTATTGAATTTTTCTTCCAGTCTGATGAGGTTAATACTTAAATATGCTAAAGCCTGCCCACTAGAATATTCATAAATACATTTTACTTGCTATTCCAGTACCACAACTCTTGATTTGTTTCTATTCATGCGGATCTACCTAAAAATAGGGAGTAACACTTATAAGAAGCATAAAAATGAAATGGAATTGTGCAACTGAGATACTGAATGCTCTTTAAGATTTCAACTTGATGAATTTAATGCTTAAAAGTGCTTAATCGTATCCTTCATTCTCAGAACCATGTCCAAACATAAAAAATAACCAAAGTATCCCCTCCGCAATGATTGACACATTAAATTGAATCTTCTAGATTCTATGATCATTAATTATATTTAGATTACGTTAATGATATTATCTGGTTAAATAATGCTCCCTGTCTTTAATAAATTCGTCATTTGAATGGCTCAGATGTTGCACAGTAAACTCTAGGGGGAGAGGGGCTGAAATGTCGGTATTAGGAATTTTAGACTTGTTTGCGGTGAAAGAATCTTCTTTGGTAGCAGGTAAGGGTAGGAAATCCTGTATAAAGGCAAACGGTCTTTAGCAATTTCTTCACTTAAATATCCGTCATTATCACATCTTGTCACGCAAGTTATTTAATGCAAGAAAATCAATCAATGCAGATTTAATGTAAACTATTTACAGAAATACATCCCCGTGAACGTTTTAATGAATTGGCGCAACTGTTCCTGCACATTTCGAAGAATACAGGGCAAGCTGTTGTTCCGCCATCTTTACATTTTCGCCGTTTGGTGTTCGGCATCAACTATAAAATAATTTCCCAAAATAAGTTTTCAGACACTTTAAAACACGTTTAGGTTTGCATCTTTTACAAATTTTCTGGGACCCCTCCGGAAAGGGTACCACGCCCCCAGGACCCCCGGGTGTTGACCACCTGATTCCCCATAAACAAACTGCTGAAATTACCCTCATGGCTTCCACTCATCTACGAGTAATGGGGATTCATTAGCAAATCATAAGGGGATTTTTATATGTGAAAAAATATATTGTATGGCTATATGTTGTAAAATGATTTAACTTGCTCGAAAAGACCAACTGTATATATACTCTTCCTATAACTGTTAGAAAAATCTAAAAGCATTATCAGAAAACAATGTCGCTAAAGCTTGTAGTTGTAACCCAAATCTTTCACCCAGAAGAAGTGACATCACTGTTCTTCTATGACAATAAGTACAGTCAAATCCCGATTATCCGCTGTTCGATTATCCGAAATGCGAATTAACCGCGGTTATGTATATTTTTCAAAAAGTAATAAATACAAAAATCGTAAAAACATACTTTGATTTGTTCATCTTTTTTCGATTGATTACCATAATATCACTCCATTTATTGCTTGTTCCCGTTTTTTGTTTAAAATACACGTTTTAACAGGCGTAATATTGTTTTTCTGTGTCCCTACAACTCCTTTTTTTCCAATAAGTGGATTATCAGCGAAATTCAATTATCCGCGGCATTCACGCCACCCAATTCCGCGGATAATCGAGAGTCGACTGTATATGCATGTTAAATATAAAACTTAACAAACAATCAATGAGATAAGGAACTTTTAACGTGCTCAAGGTAGTAAAAATATGAACAATTATCATCTCAACACAAGCCAATTTTTAGAAATGAGAGTCCAGAGAGATTAAATATTAAAAAAAAAATGATTTTTTACCATCTTCAATTACCTAATACTACTCATAACAACTCACTGTGGCATCTAATTGCCAAAGGCCAACACAGGAGGAGAGACACTATTCCTCCACTCTATTCTATTCAAAGCTTCTCTCTTCACCCCTCCCATTTAGTTCTCGTTTCCTAAAAATTCTTCCTTTTGATCTCTTCCCAGTGCTTTCGAGAACATGCTTTTCGCTTGGCTCTCTAGATGCATGGCCAATCTTATTTACGGATTTGCACAGATTTATAAAAAAAAAGAAATCCCTAAAATGTTCATATCGTAAAATAGTTCTTTTAAAAGAATAACATTAATCGCGTTACATTATATTAAACATAGAATTATATTAAATATATATGAGAGTAATCCATGACTAAAATAAAATTAAGGGTGAAGCGGATTCATACACTCTGGGTTCATGTCTCAGAGACACATTGCCTCCACCCAAACGTCCCATAAAAAACTATCTAGTAATTGGCTGGGGGACGAACGAGTAATCCACCCTCCTTACCATATAATTTAACAATTGTGACACTATTCCTTCCACAACTATGTCCTCCAGCTAAAAATACACTATAACGCAACATTATGACTTAAATACAGATTAGCGGAAAAGGTTTAGTTTTCTGCTAGAATGTCCGATTTTTTTTCAAAAGATGACCGCAGGTGAAAGAACAAAAAAAAATATTTGTTTGTCACTCACAAGACTATCGATGACAACAGTTTATTTTAGCTCAGTTCCAGGGAGCCAATATCATCTCTTCCAAGAGCAATAGCAAGAAACTACTCATTTTTTTGTATTTCCTTCTCAAAGTTGTTGTTTTATTGTCTTTGTTTGTACCAAAAAAAAGAGGCAAGCAAAAAGAGGCACTTAGCTGAGCACTGAAACCACACAGAAAAGAGAACTGATACAAAGCAAATGGAAAATAACTGCAAAGCAAAAGCGCAAAAAGAGCACTGAAACCACACAGAAAAGAGAACTGATACAAAGCAAATGCAACATAACTATTAGAAAAAATATTTTAAAAATTGTAAATATAATTGTCAAAATAATTTCTAATAATTGTCAAAAATTGTAAATATCATCTAAATCTGTTTTCGTCTTTGCTTTGCGTAATTATTTTTCTATAGTACTTGTTTTCCTGAAGAAAAAGACAAAAAGAGAAGAAGAAACGATTACTTGAGCGCTAAAACCACAGAAAAATTCGAACCAGAAATGATTAAATTAAGTGCAAAATTCTTGTGGAAAAAGTATCGCAAAAATTGTAAAATGTAATGATAAAAATAATTTCCAATAATTGTAAAAAATCGTAAAACATTGTCAAAACTTTTTTTTTGTATTTGAAAGATTGCTTTCTTGGTATATTCATCGAAGAAAAAATAAAAAAATAAAAAGCACTTACCTGAGCACTAAAACCACAGAAAAAAGCGAACCAGAAATGACACAAAGTAAATGCAAAATTCTTGTAGAAAAAATATCGTAAAAATTTAGCCATTCTAAAATATGACCATCGTCCGTGCACTAATAGAAGACGCTCCAAATATTTAAACTGGGCTATTGAATAATCTGATGCTAACACGGCCTGCAGTCCTTCTTGCCCACTAATTCCAACTCCTATGTGTGCAGCTAAAAAAAATAAAAAAAATTAAACATAAAAATAAAAACATTAAATATAAACATTTATTATTAACGCTTTTATAAAAAAAAAATTTTGAGTCTTGGAAGTATATATCAAACATGTCTATTTACGAGATAAAATATAAAATTCAATATATAACGGAAAAAGCGGAAAAGGTGAAAAATAAATAGAAAAAGCTTTGTTCACTTAAATGACATTAAACCCGTTATGGACAGGTTTTTTTTTTCATCTTATAAACGAAAAAATATTTCTTATTAAATGCCTTACTTCCTCTTCATATTAATCCGAAGGACCTCATACCTGAGGAGAAGAAGATACCCTTTTTGTAGTCCTTGCGTCATCACACAGGAAAAATATTTCATTCAATGGAAAGGTTTAATTAAATTAACTTTATGATACAACCCCCCCAGCCCCACCCTCTCAAGGAATCACACATGAAAATCAGCAATCAATCTATAATTTATTACAGCGAAAACAACAACAAAAATTCAAAATTAAAGAACAAAATTAAAACAACGATTATCTAAGATTACAGTAGTAAAGTAAACAAACGAATCGCTCCGTAAATTCATTGACCTTCCCAAAGAATGAATAATTTTGAAAATCCTAATTTTCCCTAAATATGAAAGGAAGAAGGCAACCGTCTCCTCAGCTGCAGATGCCTACTTCAAATAATACTACAATATTACACTCAGTTTTTCAAGCCTCAAGCTAGAAAATCCCTTAAATCACCAAGGACACAAAACATTTTACCCCCCCCCCCTCCCTCCTCGGGCCCTTCTTAGATCTATTCGTGCCCAAAATTTTTTACAATTTCCTAAGATTCTTCTTTTGGTTGTTTCGAACCTGAAGGGTTTTATGCCAGTGTCGCCATGTTGAACCGTGAAGCTGTTCGGTGCCATATTTTTTTGGCTTATTTCTCATCCTTCCTTTTTTTAAATCAGATGCTTGCTGCGACTAAAAACTGCCTGGCTAAATCTGAAGTTCTGTTTTATTAAAAACCGAATCCCGAATTTTGACCAATTTTAAGATATACATATGGTTGTGTAACTTTCCACTTAACCGATACAGACAATTAGATTTTACTTTAACTGTTTTTGGTGCTTTATAAATAACAATTTGTCGAATGTCGACTGGGTGACAGAGACGCGCAACAGCGACTTTATAGTTGCCCTTAGAACTCGATGAGTTACAAAGACAAAATGAGTGAACCAAAGTCATATAAGAACGGTGTTGGATTTACCAACATTGTTCTTGTATGGCAGCTCCATTCTAGGCACCAAAGTCAAATCGTCATCACTTTAGAAATCAAGACATTTCATAAGAGAGAAATAAGATTCTAATTGATTGAAGATAATTAAGCCATGACAGGGAACTTCACCCTAAGGTTGATTGTACTGCACAAAGCAACAAGATTTCCGGCGACAATTTTTTCTGGACGATTTTTCCAAAAGTGAGTCTTCTTTGGGGTAGGTTTCAGGGGAAATTTTTAGAGGGTATTGAATGAAGGAAGTCTGAAGGAAGTTCTTCAAACTGATATCAGGCGAATGTTTTTTTTTGTTCAGCTGTAATGGTCCTCTCTTCACCAGTTTTATTTTATATTACTTCACGATTCTTTTCAAAAGCATAGTCTACTTAACACTGGGTTAAAGAATTAAATTTAAATTCCTGCCCAAAAAAGCAGATGCATGAAAGCTGAAAAATCCAGCAATATTGTTTAAAGATATCACCAGAGAAAAAAAAGTTAAAATAAAATATATTTCAACATCATCACTTACTTTTGATCATAGATACGTCATTAGCACCATCTCCAATAGAAAGAGTTACAGCTTTTAAATACTTTTTCACCAAACCCACTACTAAGGCTTTTTGTAATGGAGTCACTCTACAACAAATCACAGATCTACACTTTGTTCCAACCTCCAAGAACAACCTCTCTAACCTTGGGGTCAGGGCGTGCAATAACGACGGACCGTTTATTATTAAGGCATAGCCACCATTATTTGCTTCACCATTTTCATCAGTGTCCCACTTTCGGGGTATGGGAGTGGAGTTACGTGATTCTGGGTCACTTTTTCGAGATGAAGGGGTCAGCTCACTAAGTTTAATCCCATTACTGTGCTTTCGGTGTTCGTTACGATTTGCACCGTTACGTAAAGGTGTTGATTGCTCCATGCCCGATTCTGTCCTGAAATGAAGATAAATCATTTTAAACATTGATTAAATAAATTACGGTATAAAGCTTCAAGAACGTGTCGTCAACATTCGTCTTCAACGTGTCGTCAACTATTCGTCTATAAAAGGATGGTTTTGATGGGGGATTTCAATATTGATTTGTTGAATCCGGATGGGCGCGATGACTTCCTTAACAGCATGTTGTCATCTTATTTATATCATCTAGTATCTATTCCTACAAGAATAACATAGTCTTCGGGAACTTTAATTGATAACATTTTTGTTGATGGTCAATTACTAAATTGTTTTTTGGCTGATGTTCTTATAAGTGATGGATCAGACCACCTTATGCTAAGTAGTAAAATAAATAGTTGCAGTAGCAAGCCACCAACAAATAAGCTTGAACATAGAGATTTGTCAGACAAGAGTTTAAAATACTAGCTGAAAATTTAGATCATGTTGAATTTTCGGGAGTTTTTAAAAGTAAGAGTGCAAATAAGGCTTATGATATATTTGTGGAGACATTTCTTGAGGAACTTAACAAATGTTGTCCATATAAGTAGGTCAGAAAAAAAAAAAAATATTGCAAGGAAGGAATGGATGACAACTGGTATCGTTGCATCGGTAAAATGAAGAATAAGCTGTATAAGTAGTATCTAAATGACCCAAATGAACAGAATTTCCAGTGTTTTAAAGAATACCGTAATCAATTAAATAAAATTAAAAGGCATGCTGAAAAACTAAATTATGAAAGAGAGTTCGAACAAATTAAAGGAAATATAAAAAGACATTGACAAAAAATAATGAAGTAATGGGCCATAAAAAAGAAAAAGAGCAAATCAAAAAGATGAATTTCGAAGATGTTATTGTGAAGGATCCAAAAGAAATTGCAGAAAACCTGTGTAAATATTTTTCTGAGGAAGGTTCAAAATTGTGTCATGTGGCAGCCAAAAGATCAATAAGTCCCCCAGTCCTAATATACCCAACTCGAAATGTGACTTCTGAATATTTGTTTACGAATTGTGATGAAAATTAAATAAATGAAATAATCATGAAAAATGAAATCTCAATAAATTGTGGACTAGACGAAGTCTCGTTAAAAATTGTCAAAGCAACCAAACAAATTTTCATTCCTATTTTAGTTTATTTAGTAAATTTGTCACTTGAAGCGGGGACTTTCTCAGAAAGATTAAAAGTAGCTCTTGTTTTACCCCTTCACAAAGGAAAGTAAAAAAATTACACAACCAATTACGAACTATATCCATTTTTCCCCTTTTTTTTTAACAATTTATGAGAAGGTAGTTCATAAGCGAATGTGTAAATATTTTCAAGAGCAGTACATACTTTGCGAAACGCAGTTCGATTTTCGGAAGAGACTTTCAACGGATCTTGCCATCCTAAAGTTAGTTGATTGGGTAAATGATGCATTTGATAAAGGCTTAATTTCTGCAGCATTATTTTTAGATATTAAATAGGCATTCGATATTATTGATCATGATAAATTGTTGTATATCCTTAAATCAATTGTGGTAGATAACGTAGCTTTAAAATGATTTGATTCCTATCTAAGCAATAGGGCGCAAGTCCTGCATAATTCAAACGTAACATCTGAGAGCCATTTTATAACGTGTGGAATCCCGCAAGGGTCAATATTGGGACCCCTGTTTTTCTTATTTATGTTGACCAAATAAAATATTATTTAACTGAAGTTAACATAATACTATTTGGAGATGATACACTTTTGTTTGTTGCATCTGAAAGTCTACCTTCTTTGTTTAAAAAAAATGGAAACCGCTCACAATGAATTTATGCCATGGGCGGATTCAAATTATTTAACACCTAATCAAACAGTTCGACGAACGATTTTATTGTTTTAAAAAGTAGAGTTGTGGGAAAGAGTCAAACTTAGCGTAAAGAGCGAGGCGGAGGGGACAACCCCTTCATATACGGAATAATTTCTGTTCGTTTTAAGTTTTAGTGTCGCTCCTTACTTGCAGTCAAAAAAGACTTTTTTTTTATTTAATTACATAAGACCAATTACATTATATTTTCTAGAAAAACATCAACTGAAACAGACCTGAAATCAAGAGTAGGTAATAATACCATAGAAAGATTCAAAACTTGTAAATATCTGGCTTTTATAGAAGATGAGAATGTTTCATGAAAAGAACATGCAAAGTTAGTCGGTAATAAACTTTCAAGGTCTCTTGGAGTCATCCACCACCTGAAATTTCATCCTAAGAAAATACTGAGAATGATATATCATTCTATTTTTCATCCTCATTTGTCTTATGGGTGTTCATTAGGGGCAAGTAATTTTATTTCTTGTTATAAAGATTTCAAATCATCCAAAATAAAGCAATTCGAATTGTATCTCCGGTTCAACATACAGATAATATCAACATTCAATTCAAAAGTGCTAGGATATTTGATGTGTAGAAGACTCAAGATTCCCGGATCGAAATTTTTTGCTATAAATGTTTTAATAGCCTCCTTCCGTCAGCATTCCGTCGTCAAAACATGTTCACAATAAATCAAGATCTACATTCTTATGACACCCGACATTCTTGTGACATCGTCCAAGAGGCGCCATCAACAAAAAGAGCTTCTTTTTTAATTAGATTTTTTGCGCCAAATATTTGGAATCTACTACCATTAGAATCCGGAATTCGAATAATCTTACTTCGTTCAAGCAAGCAGCGGAAGGTCAATACAAGAGTATTGTTTAGTGTTGTCTTCATTTAGACCCCCCCCCCCGTTTTTTGTCCCTTCCTTTATTTCTAGTTAACTGTTTCGAAAATTTCCTCGCTTTTTTATGTAAAGTTATAACTTAGGCTATTTCTTCCCTTTCCTTCTTTTTTAGTGTTCAGTTGGTTTATTCCGTTTGTTGTTTGCTGTTTAATTAATATTAATTATTTCCCTGCCCTAGCCAAGCACTCTTTCGTGCTTTCATGGCAGGAATGTCATATTTTGTGTGTTTTTTTGCGCTTAAATAAATAAGTATGAAGTGCAAAACGTCAATGTCAGGCAGGACGACCCATCGTCTGCTTCCTGCTGAAGGTAAAAAGTAGACAAGTTACCAGTAGACTAGAATATAGACATACCTTTCGCAGTATACTTTTCAGATGAATTGCCAGTTTGGTCCAATAAATGTGGACGAAGAGGTGATGTTAGGTAACAAGAGAATTGACCGATGACTTCACGCATCTAGGTGGCATTATTTATAGGGTGGTGGATATAATAAAGATGTAAAAAGTAGAATAGGCGATGTGTACGGTTTTTTTTAGTAGTTGAAAAAAAAACTATGCAAGAAGATGGAAAAGAATTAGGAACTCAAAACTATGGTATTAACAGCAATCAATCATGGCTCTGAAATATGAATGTATCCAAAGAAAATTTAAAGATATTTTTAAGAGCGAAAAAACAGCTTTAGATTGTTGAAGCTGTTCTAAAAACAGATTCAGGTGCTCCTTCGAATGACCACACAAAAAGCAATTGCGTGTCTCAAAGTTTTTGCTTCCAAGCCTACAATGAAAAAGATTTTAAGATGGTTAGGCTATATTTCACCTCAAAAAGCACGGCCATGTCATATGAAAAGGAATAAGAAGAGGTCAAAAGGTCCAAACAGACCGAGGTAGAAAATTACTGCATGCAGATGTGTTGAACTAAGTCTGTTTAGAGATAAAATTAGTTCTCAATAATATTAGCAGTAATTTCTTCCTTTTTTCTCTTCAGTATAGATAACCTTATAGAAAAGCATAGAGAATTTTTTAGTGAGTGAATTGAAGTGAGGTGGGTCCACCCCAAGATTGGTGAAGAATCATAGATTAGTTTTTTATGTTTTGACCTGGTACCTCCAAGAAAATCCTCTATCCCTTTCCCCTCATGACTCATGACCTCAAGTTCATGGTTCCGAAATTCTACCTTTCTTGAATTTTATTTGTCACATTTAAGTTTGGTACAATTCTTTTTTTTTATCACTTCTACTTATGGTCTATCATTAATTTACCGTACTGATTGTTACCAAAGAGTATTAAAAAATCAAATGTGTAATAACTTGACGTGACATGGAAACATCATTTACATAACCGGCCTATCCATTTGTAGTGCAATAATTACAGATATAAAAATATATTAAATTTGAACATTAACGCACTTCAAAAAAATATAGACCTAAGGTAAAACAGGTACGTTTTATCCAAAAGGCACGACGCACAAACGCTTTATGACAAGCAGAGACATTCTCGGACAAGCGAGACATTTTATGCATCACGGACGATACTTACAAATAACGGTGATAGAATGGCCCCAGAAACTAGCTAATTAATTGAAAAAATTCATTTAGGCTAAGGGAAAAGTACCTTAGGGCTCACGTTCCCCTGAAAAATGCGAGTTTGCGACAAGTCTACAGCTGAAGCTTGATTGGAAGGACAAGACGTCTATACTTTGAATCAGGTACATACGCAGGAAATTTTTTTTAGAGGGGGTGGGGGAAGAAATAAAAAAAAATTGAGGAATGGTAATAATGCGATTATTCTATGATTTGAATATAAAGAGCAAAGACGTTTAAGCAAATTTAGGATATCGGATGGAACCCAGGCCCCAAGCCCTACAATCTACGTACATCCCTGCATTTGATTCAACAGTATCGAATCTACCCATTCACTAAGCCATAATTATGATATTGCTCTGAATTTTCCTTTTCTATAAAACAAATTTCCCATTTTCCATTCTAAAAAAAAGCAAATTTCTGAAATTTAACTTTCAGATGGATAAAGTTGGGTCTCAGCAATTAAATCATAGCAGAATTGCCGTTTCTATGTTGAAATATTAGTACCGTAGTTTTTTCCAACGCAAACTGTGTTGTGCGTAGTCTTGCTAGCTGATCCGTTTTCAGTACGAACGTTACTCACTTTCAGCAAAATCTTTGACACACAAATGGGACTCTTGTGAAGAATGTGTTAAACAACAAAAATGGTCTCATAGCCAGAGCAGATAATTTTTTATTTAATTTCAAATAAGCGTGGAATGAACTGGTTTATCTTGTGGCAATCCTGACATAAAAAGTATTTTGTAAAAGCTAGTCTTCTAAGGCTGCTATATTCAATTCAAGCAGAGACGTGTTATGGCTGTCAAACTTTCAAAAAGTAAAGTAGGGATTTTCAAAATGTTGAACTTTAGAACAGCTTTAGGCTCCATATTTGGCCTTAAATTCGGTCTCAACGTAAGCTTGAAGCACACAATGGTGATCAAGGATGAACCGCTACCAAAAGCCTCTTGACATACGTTCTGGTGTATTAAATCTAGACCACTTGCCAATTCCTTTATTCGCGTTACCACAAAAGAGCCAACTCCGTCATTGGCTGTATTTCAGCGATGGTCAAATTAACATTGACAAGAATATGATGAAGGAGGAAAGGCATTTCCTTACATTTGATTATGAATATCAAAACAATTCTTTTTTTTAATGTATGGGTTGGTAATTGATAGGAAACATGGCGGAATCCAACAAGAAATGTCGACAATGTAGCGTTGATAATTCAAAATTTGGTTTTCTACCATCAAAAGCAGACTTTATGCAACAAAGTTTTGAGCAACGACTCTATGAAACCATCGAAGCTTGAGGATCATGTCAGAAGGTGTCATCCTGATAAAGTAGACAAAGATTTGGAATATTTTCAAAAATTGAAGGAAAAAAATGAAGAGACCTACTGTGCATAGTATGTTTGCTTCTACGTCTGAAAGAAACGATGATGGTTGCGAGCATCTTACAATATCTCATTACTGTTTTTGTGAAACATTAAAGGTATTTCCTTACATTTAATTATGGCAGATGCTATAATGTTATAATCAAGATCATTATTCGTCATTATTGATTGAGTTCCAACGACAGCCAAAGTAAAATTATGACACTGTCATGAAGACAGGTAAATCACTATTGATTCAATTAGGTCATGACCAATGTTATAGTGACGATAATGTCACAAAGAAAGACATGCTATTTACCTATACTTATAACACATGCAATAATGCTATAATCATGATCATTATCTGCCATTAGTGATTGAATTTCAATGACAGTAAATTTAAAATGATGATACTGTCATGAAGAAAAGGCATGTCATTATTGACTGAACTTAATCATGACCAAAGTTACAAGGACGGTAATGTCGCAAAGAAAGGCACGTCATCACCTATCATTATAACACATGTAATAATTCTATAATTTTATAACCAAATACAATCTTCAATAATTTGCCATAATTGATTGAGTTTCAGTCACGATCAAAGTTAAAACGACGCTAGTGCAAATAAAGCTTGTCACTACCTGTCATTGCGACACATTTTATAATGCCATAATGAAGGTCGTTTACCTGTCATAATTGACTGCTTTTCATGCATTAATAAGGTTTTCCAGTTATTTGCTATTGTCATGAGCAAAATTATAGAAATAGGATTATGTAATAATATTTTTGTAAGACGAATAATGGATACACATTAAGTGGATGAAAAAAATTGAAAAACAAGCAGTCGAGAAAGTAAGAAAAACAAAATTAATTACCTAACCACCGGCGGACTACAAATGCAACTATTGATTCAAAAAGATAAAGCGAAAGCATTCGTAATAAAATTGGAGCAATGGGAGACAAATTTGAAAAAATATAAGGTTAATATTGTTCCACTGTTAAATTTATGTGCCCAAGATAGCATAGAAGATAACACAGTCCTGTGGTGGCGCTGTGGGTTTGACCTTAGCTTGGTAGTACGGGACCCAGAGATCGAATCATGCTGCAGAAATTCACTGCAGGGCCGACGCAGGGACCTAAGAAGTCAAGAAGTGTCGTTAATCTCATGCAATTCAATAGAAGGTAACACAAATCAATTTGTTGACCGCTTGGATGTTATGTTAATTTATTTTTCGAATCATTTTGAGGATCTGGATTTTTACAAAGCATCTGTGGATACAGAATTCATTTATCGACGATAAAGACGACGAATTTCGATTGACCAATAATAAGAAAGAAAGCTTGATTGAATTATTATCTCGTGATATTTCTTTAAACGAAAAATTCACAATGTATCTATATATCAATTGTAGCTACACATTAAGCGAGAATATAATATTCTGTCAAATAAACCTTTCAAAGTATTGGTAACGTGGTAACGAACTGTAAGTGGAGGGTGAGCCAGACTTATCGACATTATTTGAAAAACGATCGGAAATTAAACATAAAAAAACTAGTATTTAACGTTAAAATTCAAAACGAACAGAAATTATTCCATATAGGAATGGGCTGCCCCCCTCAATATCTTGCTCTTTATGCTAAAGTTTGGATGTTTGTCCAAATTTTTTAAGAACGACTCCAACAACACAAGGGCCATTTAATTACTTTGGGATGCTTTTTAAAAGTGCTAACAACTTTAGCGTGAAGAGCAAGCTATTGAGGAGGGGGCCATCACTTCATATACGGAATATTTTCTGTTTGTTTTGAGTTGTAACGTAGCCCCTTACTCTCAATTGAAAAAAAACTTTTTTTTATTTAGTTGTAGAAGAGGAGCTTCGTGTAGCTATCTTAATTTCAAAAAGATTTGATAAACTTTGCACTAATAGGTAACCATATCCGGCTTATTAAGATACAGTACTATAATTTTTTTTTTTTGTGTTTTTATTTTGCTAATAAAATATTGCTTGGTATTGGAAGCCCTGTTGTAGCACAGTAGATTGATGCTCTGCTTGATTCCGATTCAAGTAGATTGATGAGACTAGTTCTGATCCCCGATGCAGTGAGGTTGGGCAACAAGCTTGATACTTGTCCCTGTAAAAAGACCCAGGAACTGAAATTTTTATTCGACGCCCTTTACGCCAGCAATGGCGCTGAAAGATCGTTATCCTTTATCCTTTACGAAAGATCGTAGTCCCAACTACCTTTAAGCAACGAAAATGATATATATATAGATATATAAAAAATAAAAGTATTCAACATGCCTTAGGGATATCACAGTCAAACTTTGAGATTCTTTAGAGGACGAATTTGATCGGATAGTGTCCCTAGCCTCCGAAAGCTGGCGTTCTACGCCATCCGAATTCAATTCGTCAACTATAAAGATGTCAGCCATATCATCACTGAGTAACTGACATGAATATCCGATATTAATTGCTGTGTCCTGCTTGTCTCCAGTAAGCACCCACAATTTAATCCCTGCGGCACCAAGATGGGCAATTGTTTGAGGAACACCATCTTGTAGTTTGTCTTCAATAGCTGTGGCGCCTAAAAATTAGTACACTGGTGAAAGTTAAATACAAGAAACAAATATAAACAACTTATTCAACTGGGCAAAAATTAAATGTAGTAACATGCACAAATGTTCAGTGTTATTTGACAATGTAAATAAAAATGAAATAGAAAACTAGCACTTCCAAGTAGGCTAAATCTTAAAATTATTTTACAAGATTTGTCTGGTAAATATATTTTGCTAGATATTTGTTTAAGCCAGGAGACCATTTGAAGGAAGTCCTATAGAAAATCCGAAAATAGAAAAATCACAATTATTATCTTATTACTAAAGGACCATTGCTTCAAGTTACCCCCTTCTCCTCTGACGGGTAAATATACCGACCACATTACATATTGTCATTGTATTCTAATATAGCGCCGCCGGGGGGAGGAAGGGTACCTTGAAGCAATACACCTTTAGGACATACCTAAGTAATTAGCATTCTTTTGAAGCCTTCAGATTTATTTATTTTTAGGGAGGAGACTTTCTTCAAATGGTCTCCTGGTCTTAAAAACCTAATTAAAAGAAGTTTCTATTGAAAATTATAAAGTGTAATAATTTCAAAATTTATATAACACAAATGTTATTTGGAAAATCGAAAATCTGGAAGCTGGATCAGTTCGTGGTAACGAACTGAAAGTAAGGAGCGACCCAGCTCAATACTAACCAAAACTCTAAAAAAAAACGGAATTTTGATGTCAATAGATATGTCAGAAGAATCGATTTATTATGCTGATTTCAAATATATAAGCTTCATTAGGTTTAGTCTAACCCATTAAAGGCTACAAGCCAAAGAAAATTTGCCTGATTTTCGAAAAAAGGAGGAAATACCTCGTAAAAGCCCCATAATCTTAATCAAAATCATACCATCAAATTTAGTGTATCAGATAACCCTACTATAAAGGTTTCAAGCTTCTATCTGCAAAAATGTGGAATTTTGTATTTTTTCTGGAATAAGTCCTAGAATTTTCTTAAGAGCGCTCATTCGAACGGAGCCCTTAAGTGACCAAAAATATTGGAGGTCAACAAAGCCTCCAATATATCGGAGGCCCTATTTATATTGAAACAATATTTATATTGATTTCGATATATTTGAAATCAGCATAAAAATCTGATTCTTTTGATGTATCCATTGGTATCAAAATTCTGTTTTTAGAATTTTAGTTCCTATTGAGCCGGGTCGCTTCTTACTTACAGTTCGTTACCACGAACTGTTTGAAAGAGCGAGGAATTGAGGAGGGGGCAATGCCCTTCATATACGTAATAGTTTCTGTTCGTTTTAAGTTTTAATGTTGCTTAATACTTTGGTTGAAAAAACTCGTTTTTTTTTAATTTAATACTTCCCTAAATCTTTTCTTTTTTTTTTTTTTTAACTTTGTGTTTCAATAAAAAAAAAATGAGTTTAAAAAAATGTTTAAAAATCGATGCCTAAAAGTCGATGCCTAAAAGTCGAGCTTCTTTGATGACAACAATGACATCAAAGAAGTATTTTGATTCGGTTATAAAACTGCAAATATTTACAAAGGCTAATTCCGATTCAATAAAAAATACAGTCATGTCGAACATCATAATTTAATCATATTTATTTGCTTATATTTCCCTAATCTATTATTATACAAATTTAGGAGTGACACTTTATGGCAGGTTATGTGTGTTTTTCTCTCTCTCTAACAAATTTATTACGATTTGCTACGTTAACAATCTTTGTGACAAACCATATGAGCCCTATATGAAGTAGGACTAAAAATCATGTTACAGTGCCAACCTGCCTGATGCTGGTATACTGACAAACGTTTCCCATAAATACCAATTAAGCCCTTCTATGGCCCATGTCCAACTACAATAACACAATTTTAGCATTGTATAACATGTGCATCGCACACTTTTTATGAACATTTTTTGGCTTACAGATAGGAGAGAGGGGAGAGAAAGCGAGATAGACAGAGACAGAGGGACAAATTGAAAGAGAGAAAATATAAAAAAGAGAGGACAGAGCAAGAGAGAAAAGAGAAGAGAGTGGGAAAAATATAATGACAAAAAGAGAGAGAAAAGAAGGAAAGAGAGAAGAGAGAGAAAGAGAGGAAGTTATCTCTTAATCGTTTGGCCCCTTTTGTGTTTGACTTATTTATTGCAATTTCGGTTAGTTTCTTGTTTGACTTCTTAAATGAGTTAATTCGATTCAAGTTTGACATTTTCGATCATTATAAGTTAAAAAATCGCTCTTTACTTTCATAAATTTTGTTTTTAATTTCTTATTAAACCAAAAAAGTTATGTGTGTTTAGCGACAATTCTGGAATCTGCTCAATAGTCAATTACTTAATGAATAGCCAAAAATGACCACTCGACAGACCTCCCTCACTCCCCAGGGCCTTGGGTTTATGTCCCGTTATAATTTAAAAGTATTACGAACATTTCCTCCTGCTGACTGGCGAGTGCTTGGCGTAAAATAATAAAGAAGAAATGAGTGACCTTGGAATGTGCATAGTAGGTTAAATGTTGCTCTATTACGGGGGGTGGGGCCAAACTGAAAAGCGTTCATAACAGTAT